>NW_011333142.1:0-2003 GCF_000735185.1 Notothenia coriiceps | reverse complement strand
GCAGACAACTACTGTAGCGTCACCTTGGATACGAGTCCAAACAACTCACAGACACACAGGCCAGGACGCTGAAAGACCTTGCTCTTTAAAAAAAAAAATATATATATATATATATATATTTTTGGGAAATATATTTTTTTATTTATTTTTAATTTTGAATGACAATCAAACATGTGGGAAGAGGGGGGGCGGCGCCCATAGCGCCCCTATGGGCCGGCCGCCACTAGCCCCATGTACATTACTTAGGTGCTTCAGGAGATTGGCATTGCTGTTTTTCAATGTGGACAATGCTTTCTGTCCTGCACACAGTTTACATTTTACCGTAATATTTTTTGCGTCCTTTATCCCCACAAATTCAAAGTAGTGGTTATATTTCCAAGTTGCAAATGCACTGCTGCTCTCGCTGATACTTGCATCTGCCATTGTGTGTGCTGGTGGTGAGCGTTGCCGTGTGTGTTAGCATTAGCAAGTGTTCGTGTCTGTGTATTTTCCCCATAAGGCAAGACCCGCCCAACTCTGTCTCTGATTGGCTTACCCTGAAAGTTACCCCGCGTTAACCAATCATCACTCCTCTCTGGTCACTTTCACTTTTCCATGGTACTGTGAGAGGACGTCGCTGTATTCGCCTGTAAATTACATTCGCAGGGAGATTCGGTTCAGTTCTATCACATAATGCAACGCAGTAACTCACCCATTTAAATCACAATAACTATAACCGCGTTACTTAATGGGAATAGGTAACTAGTAACGCTATTAGTTACCGCAAAAAGTAGTTGCGATTAGTCCCAACACTGCTCATAACTTGGGTTGGGAACCGAAACTCGGTTCCAGATGAGAACCGATAAGAAAATGCCGGGTATTAATTTTTTGAAATGCAACCAATGCAGGTGAGAGTGCCATTAGGCTAGCTGGCCAGTGCTAAGCTATACATTCTGTGTGAGTGCCTCTTGCTGAGGCTCATTTGTATCTCCACCCCCTCCCAAGCCTCCCAGACGTGATAAACGAGGAGCAAAAGGATGAAAAGATGGAGGAGGGAGGGACGAGTGTGTGTGTGGCTCCAGAACTTGCTCTGCTAGCTTTTACACACCTGCCTAGATAAGAGAGGCACTGTAAATTAACACGCGATGGGGGGGAAGAGAGCATGGCGGTGTGTGTCTGTGGATTGGGGGGTTCTGTGCACTAATTTACACACATTTACACACACACTTCCTCTCTTTGCTGCAGGTATAGAAGATAAAGATGTGTCATTGATGAATGGGATTTTATTTTCCATCAACCTTTGCTGTGTGGAAAATGGAAAGTGCATCCCGGCCCCTAAATCATCCGATGATTAACGATAACCCCGGCCACAGCTCTCACTCTGTCGCACTATTTGTCTGCAGAGCTCCGTATGCAAACTGTTTGTTTCTATCAGCGCTTATAGTGTGTGTGTGTGTGTGTGTGTGTGTGTGTGTGTGTGTGTGTGTGTGTGTGTGTGTGTGTGTGTGTGTGTGTGTGTGTGTGTGTCAGTGCAGCTTAAAATGAATATTGCGCTTGTGTAAACTGAGGTGCAAGATGTTTAAACTTGTGTCTGGAGAAATGTTGGCGACATTTTAAATCATTTTCTTAATCTTCCAATTTCAAATTGCAACACCTTTAGGACAAATAATAATAAAACAGTTAAATGAATACTCATCAGAGAATACTGTTGGAATCAATGAACTCAGCATGAACAATATTATTCACCAAGAAGTATGTATCAAACAATCAAAAACACCTCAGTGAGCTTCCTCTGAGGTTCCAACAGCTGCGTCAACACATGACTGCTCATTGTAGCGGCTCACATCAATCAGAGAGAACTGCACAGGAAGAGGATATTAAAACAGTGTGACACATCGGAAGTGAAAGGCACATGTATTCTACTCACAGTGGCGGTGGCCAATAGAGGGCCGCCCTCCCTAAACCACACACAAAACATTATTATTATTAATAATAATAATAATAATTAATTCTATAAAAACATG
>NW_011333141.1:0-23589 GCF_000735185.1 Notothenia coriiceps | reverse complement strand
TTTTTATTTTATTTTAAATGGTACACTTTATGTTGAACTATTTATTACGTTGTTGGTGCAACTGGCACTTTATGTTGAACTGTTTATTGTTTTGGCCAAGGTTATTGAGAGAGTTGGACTGAAATTTATTAGATTTTTTAAATCAACTGTTGGTAAATCAACAAAGTCTGTTATGGCCTCTGAAGCAACAGAGAGATGTTTTCTAATAGTCAGGGTTTCCAATGTTCTGAATGTACTTGAAAGTATTGTGTTATACTTAAAAAACAAAGTGTTATAGTTTACAGAAGGTCTAGCTACCTATACGCTACCTGAATCTCTGAAATGTACTATATTCCTAAATATGCTATTGCTACACTTTATGGCAAAAATTGCACTTTTCTGTTGGTCTCGGTTAAGTACATCCTTGAAAAAAATAAACAATGTTTTGTTGCTTAAGCTTATGTATTCAGTCATTATTCAATGGTATACTAAACTCCATGTGAAAAAAATTGCTTCTCACTGTTCTCAGGTCAAATATTTATATGCGATTAAAAATGCGATTAATTGCGATTAATTAATTACAAAGCCTGTAATTAATTAGATTAATTTTTTTAATCGAGTCCCGGCCCTAATATTTTTGAAATATATATATTTTTTTTAATATTTTTTTTATTTAATATTTTTTTTAATATTTTTTTTTGTATGTGGGAAGAGGTGGGGCGGCGCCCCTAGTGCCCCTATGGGCCGGCCGCCACTGTGTACCGGTATTATGGGATGTATCTCTGGAATTACGAAAGTTATGAATGAGAAAAGTAATAGCAATCGATTCCCGACCGAGCTGAACGTTTTGATGTTTGAACGGAGTTTCTGCGATGTTCAATGCGGGAGGAGAAGAGGGCCAAAATAACCCGGCGGAATAATAATAAAAATGTTGTCCCTAGAAGAACAGTTAGTTGGAATGCTGTTAACAGCATTCCCACTAAATTACAAACTATGGGAGTAATCAAGTTTGGATTTCACCTTACATGTATTCAAGATTGAATTTTTGGTGTGCATGTAAAAGTAGTAATTCTCTCAAAAAAACAATGTCATGATCAAATAATTTACTTGTCAATTTCAAGATTCAGACAACATTCCTTTTTGATTAAAACAAATTCTTCTTGTCTAAGACATAAAAAGGAAGTATAAACTGCACTTGTTTAAAGGTCCCATGTCATGCTTTTCTGGCTATTACCCGTCCCCTTGTGTGTTATGTAGCTTTTTATGCATGTAAACGGTCTGCAGAGTCACAAACCCTCAAAGTACACCCTGTAGCGAGTAAAGCTCTAACACAGAAAATACCTGTCTATGCTGCCCCAGAACGCCTTGTTGGAGATTTTTATTTTTCCATTTTTTTTCCCAGAGTATAGTGACGTAACCATGCCCAGGTCCAAATGGACCAACCCGTGGAGCTCCTTACACACAAACATTCACTCAGCCTTATATTTTCACAGCGCCGGATCCGCGGATTACTCAGCCTGAGACAGCGAGACACCGCAAAAGAGTTTGTGTGTGTGCTCGAGCTGAGTTCAGGCTGAGTTTCGTGGTGTGTCGCAGACCCCACGCAGCAACCAGGAAACAACACCAGGAGCTCCTACAAGCTGTTTAGGACAGAGTGAACACACCTACTATACAGAGATGCTGTATGAGAAACCAATGTGAGTTTGGAACATTGAACAATGTAAATCTATTCTAGTAGACCTCAACAATGGAATTATGATCAGTAGAAATGGCCATGACATGGGACCTTTAAGTTAGGATGGCGTCTTCATTCATGCACAGGACCACCATTTTTACAAAGCCAAGGAACAACAAAAACACTCAGACATACTTAAGGGCCATCACATTCTTTATGTTACCTGAAGGCCACTGCAGTTTCTCTGAAAGGGAGGGGTGAGTGGAGAATCTGTCAGTTGGTTGCAATCTGCATTCTCACTAATTGATGAGAAAGGGAAAGAAATGAACAAAGAAAAGATGACAAGTCCTCCTTTGTCTTTGTGTTCCATGGTGAAGTTGAGCCAAAAAGTCAGTTTGTTGGAAGGCTTGTATTAAGTCAATGGAGTAGTAGTAGAAAGGCAAAGAGCAGCCGTTATTTCCTGGATCTTTCTGCTCACTTTCGGCCGAGCTCCCTGGCTCTCTCAGTGGCAGATTCCACGGCGCTCATGGTCGCCGCCCTCAGACCGCCCTGCTCCAGGGTGTGAAGCCCGTAGATGGTTGTTCCACCCGGAGTGCAGACCTCAGAGCGGAGCTGAGCCGGATGCTTCCCGGACTCACGTAGCAATTTCCCAGCACCCTGCATCAGATGGAATAAAGACCAAAATAATTATGGTGGGTTCAAATATTTTGCTGTCGAACAAACAACACAGTATTTCTTAGAAAAGTGCTTATGTTGCTACAGAGAAACAGAAGCATGCACGCAATAGAACTGACCAGAACAGTTTGAGATGCGATGCTGTGGGCCAGAGCACTTGGCATTCCCATTTTTACAGCTCCTTCTGCCAGCGCTTCAGCAAACAGATACACCTGCACAGAGGGGGTCACATGCATCAGCATCAAAAGGTGCACAAAATAAGTGCATCAAAATAAAATAAATGTGTATGAATTTGTATTACTGCAAAGTAATTAATTGTCACATATCACAATGGTGTTACACTCAATGTTTGCATTATTGACCTTTGTTTGATTTTCTTTTTCAATTCTCAGACTTGAAACATACTTCCAATAGGTTATTCATTCCAGGGACCATCTTTATAAGCCCTATTAATACAGGGGTAAAGTGTAAATAATTATATTTTGTACTTTATGTTACTTAAACTGACTGGATATGTATTTTAACTGAGGATTCAATGCAGAGCTTTCAATGTGTGCTCATGTAAATCAGTAAATCACTTTGTATTCTGCACCAGTCCCAGTAAAACACTGAGATGAATATAAAGTCTGCACCACTTTATGTCAACTCAATTCTTGGATTCACATGCTTAAGAGGGCATTTAAAAACTTCCATAAATATTCTGTAGTAATGTGATGCAGACTTACTTTTATCAATAATAATTACCATTTTACAATAGTGGCAATAAAAGCTGCACCAAGATTTATTGTGATTATTTAACGGGGGGAACTTTTGAGTCTCTAAAAGATGAAACCTGATAAATTCATTTTCAGAGTAAATATTCCCAATCTTATTGTACTTCAACTCCCACTGGTATTTATTTCATTGTTACTTTATTATTTGCCTTACTTGTTTGTTTGTTCACAGCATGTAAAAGCGGCCATGGGTCCCTTGAAAGGCGCTATAAAAATGTAATCTATTATTATTATTCCTTCTTGTGTATATTTATATATTTTAAGAACTCTATGTTTGCTACTTTCTTTACAACTGAATCCCTCTTACTGTGTGTTTGTATTTGCCATTATACACCACAGCAAATTCCTTGTATGTGTGAACCCTACCTGGCAATTATCAGTACCTGGCCATTTTAAGGAACATGTTAGAAGAATTACAGGTTTCTATACTATTTTAACTAGTAATAAGATGGTCTGATCGGACCAAAAACGGAGTGTGGACTGCTAGCTGGAGAGGTGCCAGTTCACCTCCTGGGCACTGCAGAGGTTCTCCTGAGCAAGGCATCCGTGCTTGTGTGCACCTATATACCTATGTGTATTTGTACTGTGTGTGCATAAACCAGAGTGGAAAACTGAATTTCCCCCTAGGGGGATCAACAAAGGTTACTTATCTTCTTTTTCTACTACAAGAGTAGGCCAGCAGTTATAAGGACTTTAAACAAAGCATAAAATCCTGGCCCACTCACAAAAGCAACTCCGCTCCCGCTCAGTCCAGTGTGGATGTCGATCCAGGCCTCCGGTCCCTCCTCCACCAAACCACAGCGGTGCAGCAAAGAACGCAGCAGAGCTCCGTCTTCCTGTTTCGCATGGGATCCCCTGGCAAACAGGAGAGCTCCCTCCTGAACCAAACATGGCAGATTTGGCATCAGCCTGATGGCGACTGAATTCTCTGGCAAGAGCTTGACATCGAAAGAGAAAAAGAATGTTAGTCTTCTTTAGATCCACACAATTTTAATTTGAAAAACCATTTCACATTATGCGCTCACCTCTTCTACTGTTGCCAGTGTTACCCCCGCTGCCACAGACACAATAATGTGTCGCTCTGTGACGTGTTCTGAGATCTCAGTGAGAACAGGTGCAACCAGGTGAGGTTTGACCGCAACAAAGACCAGATCTGACCCAGAGACCACCTCTTCGTTGGAATGAGTGACGGCAACACCAAGCTCCTGAAAGACAGAGGAAAGGAGGTTACTGACACAAACACGTGTTAGAGGTATAAATAAAACATAGTTAGTTAAATCATTGGCACGTTACATTCTTAATTTGGGTTCAAACTGAATGATAATTCATACACATATTCTTTAGTTGAAATAAATGTAAAGGAAATAAAAAAATAAAGGCAACTGAAAACCATTTTGATATCAGATTATATATAATTTTTGACAAAAAAAGTGTAGTGTGCATCACTAGTCAGTTTTATGGTAGGCATTTTTCACCGTTTTCTCACATTTTATAGACAAAACCAAAACAAATAAAATCAAGAAAAACGATTTGCAGACACTTTTTATAATGGTAACATTTTATTTGTTTATGTTAATAAACAGCAGGGTCAACATAACTACTGTTTTTGTAAAAAAATGTAATTCATATCTTAATATTCTGTTAGCACACAAGTTTCAAATTTCAGGACAGTTACTTATTTGTCTCCTGCAATTGTTGAACTATGTGCACACATTCAAAAAAAGTGACACCTACCCGACTCATCAACAACAGAACAAATCACTGTAACTGATCTTACAAACAGTTACCATCATGCTCACTGTCCTGCAATCCATCCCATCCTACTGAGCACTGATAGAGAAGTAAAGTAAAACGTACCTGAAAGCGTCCCAGGTTTCTTGAGGATGGTGCGCTAACTTTGATGTTTGCAGGAAGAGCATTCCCTTTGATGGGAACAAAAGGGACAGTCAACACCTTTTTTTGTTTAAAACCTCTGTGCAGTTTCAACAACTTTATCATATCTTACCAGACAAGATGCCCTTTGCGATGCCGAATGCCATGTTCCCTGCACCAATAAAACCGATCTTCAGCTGCGAGTCCATCTCGGGGTCCATTTTGATCTAGAGAAAACAATTGGAAACATCAAAGAGTTAAACAATTGACCAAAGAACTGAGGAAGTGAATCACAAAACAATTTATAACACATTTCCAATGATGACAATAGTGTCAGACATTATCACAAATATACATCAAGATTATGCTAGACCCCATGTGTGCAAGACAGTTAAAGCTGCAACGATTAGTAATTAAATTGATTCATTTATGGAAAATAATGGAGGCAACTCATTTAAATGATGTTCTTGTTTAAGGTATTTTTTCAAGCATACACACGTATGGACAAGTAAATTATTTGATCATAACCTTGTTATTTCTTATGAGGGAAATGTGCACCAAATTTCAAATAGAAGTTGGGGGTTATCGTTATTACAGTTAGATGCCAGACACCATTAGTGTCATTTACCATAGGCAATGCAATTATTGACTGTGATCAAATCATCACAAGTAACTGGATTACTTTCGGCGTCAGGTTAAATGACGAAAGATAACTTGTAAACTCCTGGGTGACAGTCATCAAATGTCTTCGCTTTCAGTGTAGTTGCTCTGTCCTGGGTCTTTTTGTCCTGCAACTGCATCGCTTACTGAGATTAGAGTTTAAAGGGCTAACACAGAGCTGGCAGCTGAGAAAGCAAGCAGTAAGTCTATCTGTAAATCACATGTCTTAATATTTGAAAGAAGCTTATACGGTAAACAAATGGAAGGCATCATGGTATTGATATTTGTCTACCGACAGAAAATGTTGATACTTATACTTGCAGATAATTTCTAATGCTAAAATCCCTGATTCAAACTGGTACAAAATGTTGTTAATTTGAGAGATTGCAATGGGCATTATTCACCCTTACTAGAAAATAAACAATAAACAACAGCTGGGATAGTACTACAGACCAATTGATAGGTCAGAAAAACGTATATTTTCTTACCATACTACACCAAGTTGACAGTTTATTATGTCACATTCAGTTTAAATCAACAGTCCTGCAATACATCTTAAATGTTTTGTTTAGGTTTTGTAAAAACTGTGTTATTCAAGAGTATTGTGATTTTGACGAAAGTAGATTTTAATTAATTGCCTTATGCTCATACTCAAGACGTTTCTTGTGCTCATGTTGTCTTGTGAATATAAGATCTGAGCTCAATGAGACTGCTTGTTTAAATAAAGATACAAATCAAAACTGTAGTATCACACGGAGACATGTTCACAAGCGGTTGGGTAATGAATGCATGCATCATATGGCAGAAATGGTTACGATCTGAAGACAAGACTACATCGCATCCACGGCATCACCCCTACAATTAAACCCAGGTTTTGGGCGGTATTGTCCGGGCAGGGCTGCGGCCAGTGCAGCATCGATGCTTCTCCATCCGAGTCTTCTGTCACTTCATCATTCCTGACAGAGTTGACACCAGCTCCTAACAAGGGGTGTCTGGACTCCATGATAGCTATCATAGTCTTTTCATACCGCCACCAACCTTGTATTTTGGTCGTTGCCGGGAGGTTCGGTTCCCTCTTGCACTTATAATACGCACTTTTGAGAAGTTTCCAGCGAAACTTTAATTGGTCCACAGTTCTGTGATAACCAGCCGCTGTCATCCTCCTGTGTGCCACCTTAAACAGTTTATTATTCCTTACTTTCCTCCCGTCTAAGCATTTTTTCATGTCCAGGTCCTTCAGTATTTCCAGAAATAACTCTGTCTCCTTCACGTCCCAATTCTGCTTCTTGATACCGGGGTCGTCCATTGTTATGACAATGTAGCCACACTAGCTTTACGGTTAGCCCAAAGGTAGATTATCCACACGGCTAAATTGCTAATGTGGTGCTAGTGTCATTTATGGTGTGGCAAGGGGAGAGTGGTACTGTAGCTAGCTTACATTTTAGCTGGTCGGTTAGCAGGTCGCAAAAATGCGTGACAAAATGTAAAAAATCCTGCTTGCTAAAGAAAGCGACAAAATAATCCGGCACCTATTAGCAATACAATGCACGTGTTACTTGTTGACTGGACAACCATAAAATAACACGGAGTGACATAACAGGTTGTCAGGCGATGCTGTAAATAACACCGGCTGACGTTGGTGGAAGGATATTTATTCACCTGATATGTTTCAGATTTGTTGACGTCCAACGTTTAGTAAAACCCAAACTGTAGTTTATTCAAACTGTCTGTCAGGTCGATAACACCCGCAGTTTCCACGAAACTAACCACCTGAGTGCTGAGTCCCAGTGAACTATCGGTGAGTTTGTTTTCCACCTCCGTGCTGCTGCACCAGGTGGGCGGAGTCTACAGCATCCTCAGCTATACATTTCCAACAGATGATTCCGCACCTTTACTATTCCATTTCAGCCGTGACTCACATCTAACATACCCAATGTCCGTCCCCCCAAAATGCGAGTTATTCCATTGGCTGTGTCCTCCTCCTATAGCGCGGACGGGGGCTGGACAAGAATACATTTCTGTCATTGCAATCAGCTGTGTGAAGGAGACAACTCCAGAAAGAACCTACACAATTGTAATAAAAGGTACACGTTTAAGCAATATTTTTAATGTTTGTTTAATCCCGTGTGCATTGACTAAGGTAAATCATAGTTTATTATGTTTGTCTTTTACCTGTTGCTGCAAACAATGTCGCTGAGTGTTTTAAATGTGTTTAATACAGTTTTAAATATGTTTGCAGTTTTTCAGGGTGTATGGGTGATGGGCTCCCCGTCCCCGGTGCTTTAAACAGACGGGCAATTTAGATTTAAACATGCTAACTGTTATATTATAATGTGTTTTGTATCATTTAAACAAATTATCGCATTTTTTCCACTCATACTCATAAACAATGCTGCGGCAGATCTGTGCTGTGTTGAAGCGCTTCAGCAGGGCAGACATGCCTGGGCAAGCCTCCGTGTGGTCTCCATCCAAACATATGGTTAAATACATTTTAAAAATGTGTGATATTATGCATATAGCTTTGACCATTCAGTATGGTTTTTATCACCACATACATTTAAATAAACCAGATCAGGAATATTGCATATATACATTTTCAAACACTCAATCAAAAATAATGCCACTGTTGTTGTCGCCATCTAGTGGCATCCTAACCTTTTTAGGGACATTACATCTTGTCCTGCGAATGAATGCTGATTTAAAATATAATCAAAGGACAAGGTGTTGTAACTTAAAATACAGGACTATAATATATTTATTTTTAGCTGTTATTTAGTGTTGCAAATCGCTCGCCTATATATATTTGTGTGGCAAATTGACAGTGCATTCGTATTCTCTTTTGTTGCAGACATGGCTCACCTCTACCTGCTGATCTGCATGCTGGCCTGTCATTGTCCTGTCAGCGGGCTGTTTGATTGGCTGAAGGGAGGGTCGGCACCCAAAGCAGCAGCAGCAGCAGCAGCACCACCTGAAGCAGCAGAAGTCCCAGCACAGTTTGAGATGGTAACTGCAGATGAGAGGTTTTTGGCTGAAGCAAAGCAGATGGAGATCAGCCCGTTAGACGGCTGCCACTACAAGGTGAACAAATCAGGGTTTGTTTTAGTCTGTTGCTCAGAATTCACCTATGGTAACTTTTTTAAGAACAGGGTCATGATTGAATAATTTATATTAATGTTATTTTATATGTAAGGCTGCAGCCAGTATTTGTTTTCATTGATTTAATCTAACAGTTGCATAAGTGATACATTGATTTGTCCAAAAAATTAAAAACAATTACTTCCTTAAGGCTAAAGAGATGCTTGTGTTTTTTTTTTCACTTGTTTAAAAGGGGCCTTATTAGGTGGAATTCAGGTTTCATAATTAGATGTTGTGCCTCTGTGACCTGTCTCCATGCTTTGATGTTCAAAAAGTCTTTATTGTTATCATACTTCCTGTGCTGCAGCACCTCTTTTCACCATATGTCTGAAACCAGATTGGTTATCTGGCCGGCTCTGTTGTGATTGGTCAACTGCTTAGAGATGTCCTGCACCTTAGCTGTCTCATGTGTTTGAGCACTAGCAAATTAGAATGTGCGAGTGTTTCAATGTTGATGTGCACTATATTGTGGAAGTTTAAACATGGACTCAAAATTGAGGTGTTTAGGCTGGGGAGAGTGTGTGGGAGAGAAACGACCTTTGGGATTTTGGCCTTTGCAGACCATTTACATACACAACAACCTGTATAAAACACTACAGGAAAGGGAAAACCCCAAAAATCATATTAAAGCCTCCTTTAAGACTTAAAATCACATGAAACCCTAAAATGTTTTGGGATCAATAATACACTCCAGAAAGGTTGAGAAACAACATTGTGAAGCCTTTCCATCTTTTATCATGAATGTGTTAGAATGTGTCCACTGGTTTATCCTTGAGATGTAAACAAAGCGCTATCCTCTTGTATAGGTTGTTGCCCGTCTGAAGGTGAGCTGTGAAAACCTCCCAGAGGAACAGCTCGCCAAACTTGGAGTGGTTTTGTTTAACTGCCAGGCAGAGGCTGAGGGGCGTTGCACCTTCCCATGTACAGAGGAAATGGTAAAACATGATCCAAATTATCCAAATGTTTTATAATTGAAACAGGCTGTTTTTAAAAAAATCTTTCTGTGGAGCCATTCCTGATTTTACTTTGATGTTTCAGACGATAAAAGAGTGTACAGCAGACATGGATTCAGACACATGGAATGCGTACCACATAGTGAGCAACAGAGCGCGCTCCGTCTGCTACGCCACGCGCCAGCAGCTGTTCCGGCGCAGAGCAGAGCACACCGTCAATGCTCTCATCTCCACGGCCACCAGCCAACTGAATGCAATGAAGGACCTGAAGGTAGGTCTCAATTCAGTTTTGGTCTTCACGTGCACAGTATGCATGTTGGTTCTTCTTTGATTGTGGTGTTTTATAACAGGAGGGCCAGCTGGAGCTGAAGGAGCTGACTGCAGCATCCCTGGACAAGGTGCTGGACGGTCACAGCGCCCTGCAGGCCCAGCAGGGGAAACTGTTTGAGGGCCAGGGCCAAATGGAGAGCTCACTGAAGGACAACCTGGAGCAGCTGGGCCAGGAGAAAGCCCTCATCGCCTCTGGACAGGAACTGGTAGCCCAGCTCATTCAGGGCATTACGAAGAAGATGGGTGAGAGCCGTCATGTTGAGAATTGAGTTCACTGCTTAATGATTTGTGTTTACATTAAATGTGGACAAAGCCAAGGCTGCACTTCTGCTTTGCATTGCTGTGATTTCCTTTTTACTGGCATAAAAGTGTGTGAATTACGATAGAAAATCCCAGGAGCTATACCTGCTTACACCTTTTGTGCTCTCTTTTTAAACACTTGTTTAAAGAGAATTTCCCCCAAAAACTTGTAATTCAAAAACGATTGTGCTATAATTCATGTGTTATTGGACATAAACACTCCATCTAAACCAGGGTTTTGTCGTCATCTAGTATGAAATGTTATTTATTACCTCATGCCTGCATTCCCTTCATTTTTTTATAGAGAATGTGAGTGAGCATCTGCAGACCCAAGGCTCGGAGGTGCAGGACAGCCACAAGGCGATTGTTAATGACCTCGCAGCCGTCAGGCACCAAGCTCAGGACATCCATCAAAAAATTGGTAATCAAAACGGAATATTGCAAATAACTTAAATTCTAGAAGCTTTGAAAACGTGTCCTTCAAAGGAATTCTGTCTTATCTTTTATTTCCTTTGTGCCTGCATGATCAGACCACAGCGTGTCGGAGTTCCTGCAGTACCAGGACCAGACCTCTCAGTACTACACCGACCTGATGAAGAAACTGGAGCACATGAACGGCACCCTGGGAGCCACGCTGCACTTCCTGGACAAAATGCAGAGCCGCATCGAGGAGAGGCTTCACATGATCCAGAGCTACCTTTGCTGGGCAGGTGGGACAGTACACTCTCACTGAAGTATCCAAATGTGTTCACGTGACATCTTCCCTGACTATAACGACAAACATTGAGCTTAAAGGGAACCTATCATGCAAAATGCACTTTTGTATGTCTTTTATACATGAATGTGTGTCAGGGAACTCACCAAGTGTCAGAAAACACAACCCTCTCTCTTTTCCTCCATACCCAAATCTCTAAAAACGGGGCTGCAACGGATCTGATTATTATTGGAATTTTTCTGACGTCAGAAAAGGGGTGCTCCGCCTATATGGGCAACTCTCCACCTATCAGGGGAATGAGAGGTTGCCGTGGCATGGTAACAGCATGGTAAAATGATGCTCGTGCCTCGCCCCCCTCCTTTGCAGGGGGGCGTGGTCAGCTGCAGCTCATTTGGCACAGAATCAGCCCTTGTGAAGACAGGGCAAATGGAGCGAAATGAGTCATGGCTAAAATGCATGATCTGTTTGGTATTTTCACAGACATGTTTTTATATAGGTATGGCCCTACAATATATTATTCAAATATAGCATGATAGGTCCACTTTAAATGATGAATTGATCAACAGAAAACGGCAAGTGCGCTAGAATTTGAAAATATACAGCTGGGAAAAAATCTGCCACTTCCTCACAGAGCCCCTCCTCCAACACACACGAACGTGCACATGAACAATAAGGGCACGAGATAAGTTTGTGCACAGATGGAAGGCTGACGGGCAGGTAGGCCATCCAGTTATTTTAGCCGGCCCGGCTAAAATGATTGGTCGTGCTTTTTACAGTACCACGGCTTCCACAGATGAATTTGTTTTTTTATGGATTTATTGTCAAAGCATATGTATGTTAAGAGCATTCCATGGACTATGACAAAAAGTGTATCTCGAGCCGGTTTCTCAAACTTACCTACCCCACCTTTAATGCTTTTTGAAATGATGATGGCCAATTCTAGCATGAGGTGTTAAATATAGGGAAAATAATATTGATTAATCTTATTTACCTCATGGTTACAGGTTTGAGCCTGACAGCCATGTGGACGTGTATCACACATGCAAGCTACTTCCTTCTGTCTGCGGTCCTGCTGACGTTCCTGCGTTGTCCCGGTTTCTCCCGAGCCATGCTGCTACTCAGCGTGCCGCTTAACGCAGTCTGCGAGATGAACCAGCAGCCAGCGCTGGATCTCACCGGCCTCAGCCTGCTGCTACTCCTCCTCTGCCTGGGTACACACTGAAAGCTGCTTACAAGGCAAATACAAGGTCTCCATTCCTAATGTATTTGTCACAAAATAGTTGTTGTTTCATATCTGCAGGTCACTGGTTTTTAAGCAAGGCGTGCTTCCTGATTAGAGGAAAGCCAGCGACCCCGCTTGCCATCGAAGAGGCCCTGAAACCAGATCCAACCTGCGACTCATATCCAACGTCCTCCACCCCGCAGAAGTGAGTCAGCAGAGTTCCTTTGATACTGCACACTTGGTTTGTTTATTAAATGTCCAAAACATAGTTTAAAATGCTCAATATGCTTTCAAAGAAAATCTAAATGTTGTGTCCAGCTGACTAAGATAATTAATTTACAATTGTATAAACAGAAAAATAATAATGGTATTATATTAGGCAGACCCTGATTCAAAACGTATAAACATTTGTTACAGTAAAACAAAATCAATTCAACAAATGGATGAGATCAGCACTTATTTGTGTAATTTATTTGATGTGGGCAATCTTGTTCTTTTATCCTCAGAAATGAATCTTATGGTTTCATGGCAAAAGACGACCTGTTGAATCAGGAAAGCTTCATATCAGGTTTGAAATACACACAGTAGATTAACTGTAAAATGTATTGCAATGAATTCCCCTGAAGTGACACCCTGCTAGATTTAGTTATCACATTTGCTCTCACTTATACAGGTAACTTTGGGATATCAGCAGTGTTCCCCCCTCCCAGGAGTTCGATGCCAGAGTCCAGGTTTACTCCGATCATTGGGACACCAAATGACTCCAACCCCAGGCTCGGGCCACAGCCACTTCTTTCAGCGGTGAGCAAACTGAGAGTGTGTCATATGTAGGATAACCAGAGTACCTTTTTATGAATAAAAATAAATCCTCATCCATTTACTTTGTTTAGGCTTTGTTTGCTGATAACCCCCCAAGGAGCTTGGGATGTTTTAATGATTCAGGGAACATCTCACGAGGTGCGAGTCCGACCCAGTCACCAAACAGGTCAGTTTTTTGTCTTTCCGATCACACCTAAAGTGCATTTTTTAAAGGGGACCTATCATGCAAAATGCACGTTTTCATACATGCACATGTGTCCCCTCTGTGTAAAGAAATTCTGAACATTTCAGGAAAAAAAATTCGCTCACTTTTTGTCCTGATCCAATCACCAACCAAGGTACCCTCCCCACCCCGATCACCTGAATCTCCTCCTAGCACCATTGAGTTATTTTTAACCAAATATATCTCAGAGGGGCGTGGGGAGTGGCTCCTTATTTTCATCTAAAGTAACAGACAGAGAATCAGCACTTTTGAAACAGAGGGGATTATGGGATGCTACAATGATCTGTTTGGTATTTCGAGCCAAACACTTCAGAGACATGTTTTGTATATATCTGAGACCTATAATATATTGATGGAAAACAGTATAATAGGGGACCTTTTTAAATGAAAACTAAATTTGTATCTAGATTTTTATGTAAACTGATGTTTTGTGTCATGGCAGCTCTCTATCAGGCCGTCAGCTGTGCAATGGAGTCACAAAAACAGGGAAGGCCTGTAAGAAGAGAGCAGTGCCGGAACAGGAGTACTGCGGGGTCCACAGAGGGGGGTACACCTCCTATGTTGCTAAATGAGCACTCCTTTTTTTTTAAGACTCCAAAAGGTTTTTTTAAATGTATTTTATTGCCTTATTTTTAACTGTTCTACTGTTATTGTGATGTCATTGTAAGTTCTGCCTGCGGTTCAGTTTTCACTTAATAAATTATTTCTTTACATATAAATCCGTCTGTAGTGTATTTAAACACCAGTAGTAGCATCAAAGCTGAATTCACAACCTACAGATTGATTCAGGAAAGACACACAAGATATATTATAGGCATAACATATTTATTCTGCTAACACGTAAAAAAACATCCAAGCCACCAGCTATATGGCCATTCCGTAACCCTATTCCTCTTCATTTAAAGTAAATCAAAGCTTGCAAAACCTTCAAAAATGAAGGCAATTCAGTGGCGAAATTGTTGAAAAATAAATGTATAATAGACAGATAATATAATATTAAACTGTACCAGCACCTGGATATCAAGATTAATGCAGTCAATTAAACTTTTTAATGATTAACAACAGCATAGTGAAACAAATCAACATACAGTTACACAGTATGGTGTTGCAGACTTGATTTCAAAGTGAGATATTCATTCCAGCTCTGAGTAACAGACTCAAGCTGACTGATTCATTCTGTAACATGTACCCCTTTGTTCTCCTCCACATCTTCCAACAGAGGGGGCACAAACTTGTTGGTGTTTTCACTTCCGCGCTGAGTCATAGTTGGCAACAAACCAATCACAGGTTTCTTTTAAAGCTGTAAGTGAGAGCAGGAAGAATGAAAACGGGGAACAGATGTAATCAAAATGTACTTCATGTAAATATTCTGCATCGATGGCATCTAAACGGCCACTCCAACGGTCAGTCCCACCTTGTGTGAATGGTGTGAAGGTGAACTCTGGCAGGTATCGGTGCAGCTTAGCATTGCTGGCTGTCTTTTTGAATTGGCCGTCTGCTTTACTGGTATCAAACTAAAGGTCAAAGATTAAGGTAAGTATACAGAACTGATGAGACATATTTAAAGCAATAGTAAATGGTTATAATTACACGATAGTTGAACAGCTAATATCACAGTATTTTAAAATGTATTTGAAGAGAACCTTTAACTGACTGCAATGAGAATATATTTCTCAGTGAAGAAGTTTGCAGCTTTTATTTTTCTCATAGTAATTTAAAAGTAAGTGTTTAAGAATACATACATGGATGGATAATTGACTGAGATGGGATGACCTTTGTTAGATTGCATTGTGAATTGTATGGTTTACTTTGATGGGCAACAATGCTTAAAGGTGGGGTAGGTAAATTTGAGAAACCGGCTCGAGATACACTGTTATATTCCATGGAATGCTCTTAAATTCCCGATAGCAATGAATATCTTAAGTGCTTTGACAAAAAATCCATAAAAAAACGTAATCTGTAGTACTGTAAAAAGCACAGCTAAAATAACTTGACGGCCTGTCAGCCTTCCATCTGTGCACAAACTTATCTTGTGCCCTCATGGACGGCCTGTCAGCCTTCCATCTGTGCACGAACTTATCTTGTGCCCTCATTGCTTCAAGCGCACTCAAGCTGGTTTCTCCAAAATTACCTACCCCACCTTTAATATTGGCAATTTGTACCTGTAGTGTCCCCACCAACATAAGTTTGAACCAAGAGGAAGGTTTACAGATTCATCCAAACAACCTTGCTTGATAAAAACTGAAACTGCTGCACATCTAACATTTTAAATTGTATACCCCGTTTATCTAGGCCTGTTTTGTTTTATGTATATGTCACACTGTGGGACTGCGGGAAACGGTATCTCGAGATTTCTGGATGTATAACACATGTAGTAATTTTGACAAAGCTGACTTTGATCTGGCGTGCAGACTATATAAACATTGGTTCACTTGGCATAATTAAAAGGATACCACAACTTCTCCTTTAAAGTCCAGTGCTTGCACAACTGCCTCTGCTGCCTCTTTGATGGACACTTCTTCCTCCTCTCCAACTGGAACCAGTGCACAGGCATTAATCAGGATTTCATTCTGCCTTAACTACTTGTATGCTTTGAATGAGAACTCACCAGAGAGAATGACTGGATCGACCTCTGGATACTCCCTCAGGACCCACAGGAAGAGACGAGCCAGGTCTAAAGAGTAGATGAACTGTCTTCTTGGAGAGCCCGAGCCCCAGACCACCAGGGGCTTCCCCTCCTCTGATCATCGGACAATTGAGAAAAGGATTTATATAGTTCCATGTATCCCCACTAAACCCTTAGTATCAGCTTCATAGTCAGATAATAAATATATTGTAACAACGCAATCAATTTTCTAAAACAAAACAAATGTTATACAATTACGAATCTGAAATGAGCATAATAGGGCCCCTTTAAATAAGACAAAGGGCAGCAAAATATTTGGTGTTGTCAGAAATAGTTGTGTTACATCAACAGGGAAACGTTACACTATGTAAGAGAATGTAACTTACTTTGAGCAATGTAAGCTTTGTGTATGAGGCCTGGCAGCACATGGCCGTCCTCAATGCTGAAGTTGTCATGGGGACCAAACACATTCGTGGGAATGACAGCTGTAAAGCAACGCCCATACTGCTGGAAATATGCCCTGTAAAACATACACACAGTTTAACAAACTCTTATTCATGCGAAAGTGGTAATTTACTAAATAGTACAACATCTACAAGTTCCCACCTGTTATGAACATCAATCATCCTCTTTGCATAAGCATAGCCGAAGTTTGACTCATGAGGTGGACCGTTGTGGATCTTGTGCAGAGAAGTAAATTAAAGTTAAGTGGCCATTGTCCATACTTGCTGATACATGCTAGTTAACAGTACACAAATGGGGGCTTATCACCATGGTTTCATCGATAGGGTAGCTGGTCTTATCAGGAAAGATGCAGGTGGACAGACAGGAAACAACTTTGACCGCGCCGACTTCATGTGCCGCCTGCAGCACGTTATCATTGATGTAGATATTGTTTCTCTGAAAGGCACAAAATATATATCATTGACATCAAAAACCCATCTGTAAAGAAATGTTAGAAAACAACAATCTACAATACAACAAATTCTACTTTCAACACATTTCAAACAACCGTTTCAACCATCTGTGCTACTTCATTAGCAGTGATTGCACCACTTCTTCATACCCAAAAGTCCAGGTTGTATTTCATGTTCTTGAAAAGCCCCCCAACCATAGCAGCCAGGTGAATGACGTGTGTTGGCCGATGTTTTTCAAACACTGCCCTTGTCTCCTCCATACTCCTATCAATCAATCAGAAAAGTGGACAGACATTGTGTTTTTTTTGTCACAAGACACATGTTTCAGGCTAGAGGAAGTATGCCTTACATCAGGTTGGCATCCTTGGAGGTGAGGAATATCCATTCTTCCCCCTCCTTGGCTCCCCCCTCCTCTCTGACCACATGCTGTATGGCCCTGCCCACCAAGCCAGACCCTCCTGTCACCAACACCCTCAGAGGAGCGGAGTGATCACTCTGACAGTTCATCTGGAAAAAGCAAGGCACATGAAAACCTAAAGAGCTGAAGGTATTATACAAACAAACAAGGTATGAGTCTCTGCATATGATAGTGAGGTTATACACCCATGAACAGTTAATAAGCTTCCTATCATGTGTACAGGTGGGCGTGTTGCAGGTGAATGCCACGTCATTCAGCAGGACGTTTGTCAATATGTGTTTTACAAGTCCAAATACATGTTCTTACTTACAAAGACATGGAAAACCATTTGTGAAAAAGTGTATGAACCCTGACTTCTCCATGACCTTTACCTAATTTTCCATGACCAAAGAAATTACTCTCAGCGGTACCACTGAAAATTGTTTATTTTAACATGGAACAGGAAAATAAGGTCTGAAGCATGTTGTGCCTATCTAAAACAAATCAAACAGTAGACTTACTAGCTTCTACACGCAACTCAAATCTCTCACCAGCAAAATACCTCGACAGTTAAATGCCATTTTACGTTTCATTAGTATACGATACAGTATTTATTATCATTATACTATTATTATTTCAGCGATTAGATAAAATATAAATTATATTTGATGCAACTTTAGTTACATTTCCATGACTTTTCCAAAACTTTGGGAAAGATATTGTTTTCCATAACTTTTCCAGGGCCTGGAATTAGCTTTTTGAATTTCCATGACTCTTCCAGGTTTTTAATGAACGTAAGAACCCTGAAAGAGCATTTAACAAGTTAAGAGTCTTGGTCAGCATACTAATGCAAGATAAATACAATGTCTAACAAATTCCTCGTATGTGTGAACCTACCTGGCAATAAACCCGTTTCTGATTCTGATAACTAAATGAATTAATATCTAACTTTCTGTGGCTATATTAGTTATTCGCTTGGATCTATTTTAGTGCATCCCAAGACAAGCTTGATTTGTTGTTACCTGCTTCTCATAACAGTTAACCCAGTCTGAACAGAACTATGCTGTGCAAAGACAGACAAGCTAACGTTATTAGCCAGAGTTGAAGTTAGCTATGCTAGTTGAAGTTAGCTATGCTAGCTGTCATATTTAATCCTGTGTTGTGAAAATGTAGCAAAACTAAACCTGAATGTGCCAACTCTATCACAAGTAACAGGTATTCATCTTCGTTCTCCTAATGCAGTGAAGCACACCAAGTCAGATCCAAACAGACATGTAAAGTAGTAGTTGTGTTACCTGTTAGCTGTAAACTACACGGACTGAAGGAGCCAGTGTAAAGCGCATGGATGGTAAAGAGTGGCAGATGAAGAACTCGGCTTCCGGTCAGAACTTCAAAATAAAGTTTCATTGAGGAGCTGAGTCGTTTTCCTGCCACAAATAAATTCAATGTAAATCTCTCTCTCACTTTGAATTATTGCAAATGTGACAAAAACAAGAAACATTCAACACGTTGTTACGTTTCATTAATTTATTGTGTTTCTCACGGAATGTTTATATGATTAACTTTTATTTTGACATATAAAAATACGCTTTTTTTACATGTCAAAATAAAAGTTAATTACAGAACATTCCAAAAACAACTGCACGTTAATTTGATCTTTGTCATGTCTTTTAATAATTTAACTGCCCATTCTACCTCATATGCAAGAGCAAATCTACTGTATTCTATGTATTCTAAAGTAGAACACTGATCATTTAAATGACTAGAACTGGTTTCTGAATAATTTATGATTTTGTTTTAAATTTGGTCAAAGTAAATATTTTAGATGAGCTTCCGACCAGGTTGATGAAGCAATAATTGCTTCACATTTTGTGTCGAAATGAGTCTTAGAAACACATTATAAGCGGAGACTGATTATTAGTTATCACGGCCCCTGAGTGGACAGTTTCAGCTTCAGTTTGGTGTTTGATTTTCATTTTTCAAAACATTCATTTTTTTTAGCTAGTTATGCAATAGTATTTATTGCATTTTTGTAAAAGATGTGCTGTCTTGTAGATTTATAATGAAACCAGTATAATGTACTGGACTTCTAATCATTGATGTTTATTATGCTTCATCCTTTTTAACCAATCCAGAAAAATTATGTTTTCATTCTTTTGGCCAAAAATAATACAAATCTTGAAATATACAGACGTGCACAATAACCAGATAGCTACATATCTAATTTCAGTACAAAACCAGATCCAAAAAGTCAGTCCTTCATTTGGAAAAACATCACAGAAAAAAAAAACTTTCAAAGATTTTTTTATTTTAGTTGGTTAAACATTTATCATCGGCTGTGTCTGTCTACTGAGGAGACGAGAGCCTGCCGAGGAAGAGGATGGACTTGGTCTTATTGTGCCTGATGAAAAAGAGGAAGGGGTGGTCTGCTGTGAAGTGTTCCTCCCTCAACATACAGAATGATACCATTCCCGCTGTGGCTGCAGCCGCCTCCGTCCCCTCTTCGTTCACCTCCACGAAGGCTTTGTGGGCCACCGTGGACAGGAAGAGTCCTCCTTCACCGTTCATGCCAGACAAATCAGCCTTTGCAGAGCAGAACACGTCCGTCATGCCCAGTTTGGAAAGAGGCTCGTTCAGCTCGTAGTCTTCCTCAAGCTTGAACCTTGGCAGGTGGACGAGGACTTCAGAGTGGACGTCCATGTTTTCCCTCTTGATCCAATCGTCCAGCTTCTCCTGTGTGAGCTCCTTCTCCAGCTGGAATAAAACACACACCGATAATTAAGTCTTTGTTTAGCTAAAACAAATGCTTTTATTTATGTTAGTGATGTGCAGAACAACTCTTTTTCACAAGTTCAGTTCCCTTGAGTTGTTAATGAATCGTACCTTTCAAACCTTTTGAGTTTGGATAGTTTTGCATATAAGTGACACAGTTACACTACATACACATTTGACCCATAGTGCAGCCCGCCTCTTATAACATCTCTACAATGCATTACTAGTTTAAATTAAAAGAGATTAAAAATACCTATTATATGCCTAGACATAGCATCCCACTTGTAGGTAGACTATGTATGTTCAGTAGGACGTTACAGAAATGGCCCTAAAAACCGTCTTTAGTCATTTGTGCATGCTTTCATGTGATGTAAGAATTCCTGATCATATTTCAGTCATATCCGAGAAAGAAATACAACAAATCTTCATTGTAACATCTATGCTTTGTCCACATTATGATGCAAAGCTCACTAACTCTTCCAAACCCTGGACAAAAGACCAACCAAGGAGCTTTTGAATGCACCATTAACCTGCGATGCCGTCTCAGAAGCAGGCATGCTTACCCGTTATATAAAGACGATACAAATATTTCAAGATCTCAAGATCGTTATTGCAAGACGCAAAGAATGGGTACTTTCAGAGTCATTCCCCCGCATATCATTAGTGGTATAGATTATTTACTTTTGCAAGAGTGCAAATGGTTCATTATTTATGAACACCTTCTAATACACCCCTTGCAACCCTGGTTATGCCAGGTAGTTGCTTTTAGGTTCATCACCTTCAGCAGAGGGTCAGAGCCGTCAGCGGCTTCCTCAGGCAGCAGGATGAACATGCTGAGCTCCTCATCCACATATGGCAGCTCCAGGATCTGCAGGCCATGCTCATCAATGAAGTTGTAGGGCAGCTTCTTCATCTGGTACATCATCTGGACCGGCTTAGATTCATTCTGTAGTGCACAAAAAAGAAAAGAAATGCGGTCGGATCACCTTAGAAAGTCTGAATTTAGTTTGAAGCTCAAATATACATGTCTCTACATCTGCAAGCCTCACCTGGTTGAGTTTAAAGGGCATCTCTTTGGTGTTTGCCTTATCAAAGCGGTTCATCCAGTTTCCCTTGAAGTAGATGGCATTAACCAGGGCCAACCTTGTCATAGGCGTGACTGTTCCTGACTTCAGAAGATCTTTAATCTTGTCTGAAAAGAGGACACTATCAAATGATTGCTTTACAAGAGAGAGATATAATTTTTGTGTTCAATTAAGATTGCTCACTTTCTGTCTGCTGCTCGACCCAGCCGTTGATCTCCGCTCTGCACGCCTCTGCAGCTCCGATAAAATCTACAGCTTTCATATCTGCCTTGTAGTACTTTTGTGTAGCTGCAAGGAATTTCTGAAAAGAGCAGATATGTTGTGTCATTTAGAGTTTTTGATTTAGTTGAAGTAACTAGACATTCTGTGATGAGTGAAAACTGAAAGCTTACCGGGAGGAAATTGGCAGTATTTTCTCCATACAGGCGGTTAGCTAGTTTCAGGATGTATGATGCAGATGGCGAGTTGATGTCAGCGTTTAGAGACTGGAAATCTGCGTGGACGTCTTTACCAGAGCTGAATGAGAGGGCCTGTGTGTGAGGATGGAACAACAGACTTTATTCTGGGATAAAAAACGTGTTAAAGATTGTGAAAAGTAAGAATGGTTCACTTTTCTTGAGCTATGTAACTGTAACAGCTTTTAAGACCAGATGTTTAGTCCTACGTGGTGCTATACATGGCTGCTATGAAGCATATTAGCTTGCCTGCCTTATGGAAGACATTTTCTTTATGACTTTATAATATTTAGTTGTGACTGTTGTTGTTAAAGCTATGTGCCTGTTCTACAAATCAAACAATATCATTCTATAATTAAGGTATGCAGACATGCAGGCCTCCATTCTTTTGTGTACTTGTTGTTAAGGTTTTTTTTTAAGGCTAAGGTCCAAATAAGGGAATGCAAGTGTATACAATTATAATTTAGATAGACAACAGCGTTCTTCCAACTTTGTTTCAACAGTTTTAGGAAGGCTATTTCCTGTTTCTGCTTCCCTGCTAAGAGTCACGAATGTAATCCAACAACCTCAGGGTGAACTGGCTCCACATTTATCTAAGTTTACTGAGGAGTTTGGATGCTGTTGCAGTAATCAATTTGTGATGAGATGAAGGTGTAACAGAGTTATAAAGGTTGGTGTAAAATCCGGGTTAAATTGGAGAATCACGCCATCTGGTGTTACAAATGCGTGCCTGCATTACTGTAGCTTTGTTACCGCAATGGATTGTGGGAGATTCTCATACCGCGTGAGGATCTTTTGAGAAACGTGTCCTTTTTATGTGTCCATTCAAACGCAGAAACGCAGTGAAATAAACCAAAGTATTCACCAGCTCTGAGTGGTCTGTTGCCGAGGGGACACTACACCGGGGTTTACATTGGTGCCGTGACCCGTTCTTCACTACGCCGGACCAGGGTGGATGTCTTCTCGCCGCTGCAACGTTTTGGAGCTTCAATTCCTTCAGTGTGTTGGACTCTCAGGTTTATTTTGTTGATATAAGCCTTATTCTTTTGAACTTTTCATTTTATTTTGGTTTACTATCGATGAAACATGAGTTCCAGTAGATTTAATACCTTTGAAATCACTCCTTTCAATGTTGGTAGGGGTAGAGGGCTATGTAGCACACCTGTTCCATTTCCACAAGGTGACTTTAAGGTGGGGGATAGGAAAACTTTTGATGGGGATTCAGTGCACAGTCCTATCAGAAGTGGAGATGTGATGACACCTTCCATCCAGCATACAGTAGAGTTATCTACACCACAGTGTTTTAGCACATCAGTCCCCAACCCTCCTGATGATGTCGGACTAGCTGACCAAATGAGCACTATTGTGCAGCAGATAGGGCAGCAGCTAGCTGATAGCATTATGTCACGCATTAACACTACAGCTGCTGTACACACGAGTCATGAAGAAAAATGCATTAAAAAAGACACACTCCCCAGCCAAACACTGGATCTCTCCCAAGTTCAGCTAGTCACTCAGAGAGGAGTTAAAGACCCACCTGTGTTCAGAGGAGAGAGTTCAGACACACTGCCTGTTGATGAATGGGAGGATTTGATGAGAAATTACATCAGGAAAAGCAGTATCCAGCCAGAGCATCAAGCTGAAGAAATTCTGATTCACCTAAGGGGCAGAGCAAAGGATGTTGTGAAGCTTGGGATAAGAAATAGTGGAATTGATGTCCAAGAGAACCCGCAGGCCATCTATGGACTCCTCCGCAAACATTTCAGCTCCAGCCATTGCTCTTCTGTGCCTCTGGCTGACTTTTATTCCACCCTACTAAAAGAACAAGAGGACCCATATGAGTACTGGCTCACACTAAACAGAGCTGTCGATGTGGCTGACAGTTGTCTTAGGGAAAAGGGTAAGGTGTTTGATAATCCCAGTATTGAAGTCACACGTATGTTCATCAGACACTGCCCCAGCAGAGATTTAGCTCTTACGTTTAGGTCCAAGACAATTGATAAATG
>NW_011333140.1:0-7697 GCF_000735185.1 Notothenia coriiceps | reverse complement strand
CATGTCATTACGTTTCCTTCACATACATTTATGTAAGTGTTGACATTTTTAGGTACTTGTACTTTATACTTCTTCTACTCCACCTCTTTATACTTCTACTCCACTACGATTAAGGAACATATTGTACCTTTAAGTCTGTTTTGCAGATTCAGAAAAAGATAATACAAGATGAATTCATTAAACTAAGCTCCACCTTAACCGGCTGCAAAACTAGAAGTAATGCATTCAAAATGATAAATACATTACTAATTATAATCCAGTAATATTATATATACTGTATATTATTCAGTAATTGGACGTTGTGCCTTATGAATAATCTTACTTTAAGTATATTCTTGTGTACTCTTACTCAAGCAAGATTTTGAATGCATTTGTTATTGAGTATTCCTTCACTGTTGTATTTCTACTTTTACATTTACGTAAAATATACAATCCTCCCTTACCAAAAGTATTGAATAAGATTGCAGGCTAACTTATATTATATATATTCATTTATCAGTATAAAAGTAGGATAAAATGGAGAAATTCAAGTATGTAAAGTAAAACTACCTCAAACTTCAGTTCTTGAGTCAATGTAGTTGTTGTTTTTCTGATACTAAACAATGCAATGTCTATTTTCTTCCAGCGTATCAGGCAGTAACAGCACAGTTCTGCTTACTTAGGCTCCTGACTTCAGAATTAAACTTGTCATTTATAAGAGGAAGACATACTTCTTCTTTTAGAACTTGAATATTCTCACTCATCGCCTTTTCTGGGGAAAGTGTCTCATATTTGTTATTTATATTCTGTGTTTCAGGACTACACGCAGAACACCCATGGAAAGGAGATCGACCTCCTGCGGGTGACGGTTAAAGTTCCCGGTAAACGACCCCCGAGAGCGGTGGCTCCTGCGGCCCCCCCCCCGCCCGGCGCTGGACACGGGGTCAACGGGCTGAGCAAGGAGCCCACCGCCGCCGAGACCACGAGTACAGGTAGATATTGTGTATAATGTGTATACAGAGCTTTGTCGCTGAGGCCTGAGGGTCTGGGGTTTTCAATTTTAGTATTAGTCTGGTATTTTTCTTAAAGGTCACATGTCATGCTTTTCTGGTTATTACCCGTTCCCTTGTGTGTTATGAAGGTTTTTCTGCATGTAAACGGTCTGCAGAGTCAAAACCCCTCAAAGTACACCCTGTAGGGAGTAAAACTCTAACACAGAAAATACCTGTCTATGCTGCCCCAGAACGCCTCGTTGGAGATTTCTCTTTTTCCATTGTTTACTTCTTGGGTATAGTGACGTAACGTAACGTCCGCGAAGTCGTTACGTTTTGACCAATCCGCGGACTTCCTCACACACACTAACTCGGCGGTATGTTGCGAGGCTCGCTGCTGCGAGGAGCGGGACACTGTGAGCCGGCTCACTGGTGTGGGGTCGGCGAGACAGCGAGACTCCCAGCCAGGCTGCGGGTGTGTGTGTGTTCCGGGCTGGGTTTCGCTGTCTCGCAGACGGCCACTGGACTCACAGGGGGGGGGGGGGGGAGCTCATACAGAGATGCTGTATTAGAAACCAATGTGAGTTTGAAAAAATGCACAATATACATGTATTCTAGTAGACCTCAACAATGGAATTATGATCAGTAGAAATGGCCATGACATGGGACCTTTAAGTTATATTTTTGTCAATAATCCCACGAATGGACCAAAACCAAAAGGTGATAGTTCAGTTAAAAATGAACTGGCACTCCTTTAGAGAAAGATACTGCTTTTGTTAAATACTATTTTTCATTTTTAAACATAGAAAATAAACCATAAAAAATGTTGTTCTCTTTACAAGTTATCCATTTAACTGACTAATTTACATTAGAGTGAAATGTACTTATGAACAAAATGTGCTTATGCTAATCATATAGAGGCACTAGTAGCTAAGTTGAGACAAATTCACAAATATTCATTGTAG
Source organism: Notothenia coriiceps (assembly GCF_000735185.1). Taxonomy (NCBI): domain Eukaryota; kingdom Metazoa; phylum Chordata; class Actinopteri; order Perciformes; family Nototheniidae; genus Notothenia; species Notothenia coriiceps. The sequence continues at coordinate 5,761 of NW_011333140.1, read as the reverse complement.
TAGTTTCAAGTGAAAGTTATAATGCTCCAATTTCCTGTAATGTAGTATACTGTATACAGTACAATCAAATACATATATTTCCCAGTATTTGTTGCATTACGTTGCGTCAAAAAGCTTTATCAAATAGGAACATTGTGTATAACATTATGGCATACTGTATTAAAGCTTTTCCTCTCTGTCTCTCAGTTCCTCAGTTTTGTCCGTCCACTCTGTCTGTGGTGGAGGATCGCTCTGGGGGTCTGTCGTCTAAAAGTGGAGACCGAGGACTTCAGCGCTGCTCCTCCTCACTATCCACCAAAGCACAGAGTGTTGGTACGTTTCACGGATAATTCAAACCTTTCACTCAGTTTCCTCAAGTAAAAAAAAAACACTTTAGCTCTCCTATGTCTGCATTTAATGCCGTTACACATACAGTATATGATTCATATTTGTTTACGTCAGACGCCATTGAAGGAGCAGCCAGTCCATTTGCTGGAAAAGACCCCGGACAGTCATCGCCCATGAGCGACAGGAAGAAGAACCGGAGGAAGAAGAGCATGAATCAGAAAGGAGACGCAGCCGTCGGGCAGGCGGAAGGTAAATGCTTAAAATGTGCCTGCTTTCAGTATTTTCCTTGTATAAATATACAAATATGAACAATCTATAGTGATATTACATTACGCTGTGTAAAGCACATATTTTCTATATAGTATGTCTATTTTATTTATATGTATACTGTAGGAAGTCTTTATATTTTAAACGCACACTTTATCTTTAATTTGATCAGCACCACGTCACTATTATTTATTTATATGTACAATTTTAGCAAGTTTTTATATTGTCCTGTTCCTGTAAGCCAGAACAACGACATTTAGTTTTAATAGTACACTCTGTGTCTTGTTGAAATGACAATAAAGTAAGTCTAAGTCTGATATAGGGAGTTTTTTAAACAATGAATAGAAAATGAATGCATTAATGTTATAGCGGCCAAAATCCTAAAAATATAAGAAAGAAATATAACGCAAACTGCCGCTGAGGCACCCGTCAGCGAATCTTACGCATGGGTAAAAATCAAGGTCCGAGCAAAAGTCGTTTCAGTGCAATTTATTTACACACACATCAAGAGTTCTTTCTTCCTTCTTACCCGATGGTAAAAAACCATAAGCCTACCGGGTGCGCCGCTCACTACCACCTGTTTCCCATATTTATAATGAGCAGGTCTCCCCTCCCCCGGTGCCCAAAGGCTGCCTTTACAAAAACAGAGTCATAGTCCAACTCAATTGATAAACTTAAATAAGAATTAAAAGGAAGATTTACTATAAACAGAGAAGAACAATAAAATAAAAAGATAACTATTAAATAATACAAGCTCCAAGATATGGCTTCATCAAATGTGTATTTTTTAGGCTTTTAATTCCTGCAACTGCTATTCTAAACAAACCGAGTACATTTTCTTTGATATATTCACAATATTTACATAATCCTAGGCAGTTTTCCTTTTCCTAAAGCCTCTATTCTCCTTCTCTGTGGTGAGGGTTTACAGTAGATTAGTGTTTGTCTTCCTCTGAATGTTTCTTAACAGCTTTTTCTTAACACTTGTACTTGCTTTTCTCTGTTTCTCTTCTGTTTTCCTTTCCCTGGGCTTATCTGTCGCTCCGCAGCCAAACGCAAAATGTGGAAATTAAAGAGCTTTGGTAGCTTGAGAAACATTAATAAGACAGGTAACACGTGACGGAGCTTGTGTTGTGATTTACATACAGTGACATTTCCCTTTCAGTGTCTGACATCCCCAGCTTCAGTTGTTCATTTGACTTTTTCTCCTCGTAACAACCCCTACATGTATCTGTTCTCCCCTTCCACCAAACTGCTTTTGTTTTGAATTTTCTGTTCTCCCTTCACCGACGGTGGATTCATATTAATCCATTGTAAATTACTCATCTTCTCACACATGCAAATCTTACTTGAGTGTGTTCTGCTTCCCATTAACTCGCAGATGAAGAGAACGCAGACTTCATCATCGTGTCGTTCACGGGGCAGACGTGGCACTTCGAGGCTCAGAGTCTGGAGGACCGAGACTCGTGGGTGTCGGCCATCGAGAGCCAGATCCTGGCCAGCCTGCAGTCCTGTGAGAGCGGCAGAAACAAGGTACACACGCTTTAAAAGCCCCCCAAAAAACGACTTCCTCAATCAGTGACGGGATCCTACATGAGCACACAGCTGTTTGGTTTCTGCCAGCACTGTTAATCACATCTAATACAGACAACACTTGCCAGGAAACAGAGTTTTGAGTCGCTAGCAGCATTTGGAATCTGAGCATTTTGCAGCAAAAATAAATATTGGTAGGCTGTGATTAGCAGATTAGTACATCTTGCCCCATCTTTTCCCCACTGAGTCCAACTGCAGGGTAATTAGGGAATGAGGAGTAGGTGAGTATTTGTGAGTCATGTGACTTGGACTAATAGGTCAATCTGAAGGGGCATCTGGTGGAACGGCATGTCCATATACTTCCTGGAAAATGAGCCTTGGATAAGTGGGAAGTGGGCTGAAAGGAGGGACGGAGAGTCTCCAAAATCAATACCATATGATGCAGTGTCACATTGCACACCCTACATGCCATTGTACCAACATTCACATAAGGGGTTTTAGAGTATCACAGTCATTTTAGTTTGTGATGCTGTATTCATTCTTAAAAACACTGATTAGTAATTAGAAGTTGACATTCATTGATACTTTGCAGACAGATGTGCATTGTGTGTTTTAATGTTGGATATCAAAGGGTACTATCGGTACAAAATGGGTACTAGACGAGGGCCGGACTGGTTCAATGTTTATTGCAAAACTTATTGAAATGAACTTATTGCACATATTAAACCTGGAACTAACAAAGCTTAAATTATTGCCTATAAAAACAACATTAAACATTAAATAATCAGTTGCATTCATTTCTTATGGCTCTATCTGCAGAGTCATTTCTTATGTTTACATTTTTCCACAGGCCAACAGCAGCTTCAAAAAAACAATTCCCCCCAAAGAAAAACCAAACATGCCCTGTTGTCTCAAGAAAGAAAGTGCAGAAGGAAACATCCATGTAAACTCAGTGTGCTGCTCTGTGATGCTAGTTCAAGCAGATACTTGGCATCTCATCTTGGGAGCAAGTTCATCAATGTTTGGGCTCAGGCTCTGAGCTGAGGAGACCATCAGGATTGAGTGAAGGTGTGCGTGCAATATACCGGCGGGCCAGATCTAATAGTAATTAAAAATTATCCTACGGGCCGAAATTAAATCCACAAAGGGCCTGATTTGGCCCCCGGGCCTTGAGTTTGACACATGTGGTCTAATGTATGCTCCTTATATGCCAAAGAACATTCCTTATACTGTATGTCTAAAAGTACTGTGATTCTGATAACACAGCCCTAGTTAACATAGAGCGCAAGATAGATTTAAACACTTTGTTCTTGTAATTTAAGTAATCGTGTGAAGAAATAAACGGTTGAATGTGTGTTTGTTTCTGTTTGTGCAGGCTCGGAGGAGCAGCCAGAGTGAAGCTGTCGCGCTGCAGGCCATCCGCAACGCAAAGGGCAACAGTCAGTGTGTCGACTGTGAGGCAGCCAGTGAGTTTCAAACGTTTAAACATTTTATCTCCCGCTGCAGATTTCCTCTGGAGGATAAATGTGTCTTTTATGTTCCCCATCCAGAGCCTGCAGTTGTGATTTCACAATGTTTACATTTGCTCTACTGTGGTGGCAGAAGTACTTTTTAAAATAAGCAATATATATGCAAACAAATCGTTTTAATGAGTCGAGGTAAAAATGCAAAAGTGTCGCTCATAGCATAGGCAATAAAATATACTTAATGTTTACAAAAAGTACTCACTATGAAAACCAGCCCATTTCAGAAAAATATATATTTTGTAACAGGGTTATAATTATTAATTTCTTCATCTCGTTAATATTTCAGCTGGTCTATTTAAATGTATTTATTCATATTTCTTTAAATGCAATTGTTTTTATTCTTCTGGTTAGTTTGGTAATTTCTCCTGAAGATCAATAAAGTGTTATTTATAATATTTGTTTGTTATGTTTGTGTTATTAATCTTAATTTGAAAAGTACATATTTTGTAGCTTTCAATTTAAATGTGTTGCAGTGCAAAGTATATTGTTTGCTTCTGAATTGTAGTGCAGTAGATGAATAAAGTAGCTGAAAATAGATCAAAGAAAAGTCAAATAGAAACACAGATCCTCATTTTTTTTAATGCTATTTTTTTTCTATTTGAGATGTTTACATTTTGGATTGTTTGTTTCCAGTCTTTTAATTTCTGTAATGTAAAATGCCATGTCTTTTTATGCTGCTGCAATGCCAACCATTTCCCAAATTGGGATCAATAAAGTACTTCTTATCTGATCTTATCTTAAAAAGTAGCTATATCGTTACAATTTAAAGTCCTTCCTTCACCACTGCATCTCATGTGTTAATCATTTTCTTACTCATTAATCTGTGTAAGTGAATGATCCTTTTTTTTAATAATTCCTCCGCCCTGCAGACCCCACCTGGGCCAGTCTGAACCTCGGCGCTCTGATCTGCATCGAGTGCTCGGGGGTCCACCGTAACCTCGGCACTCAGCTGTCCCGCGTGCGCTCCCTGGACCTGGACGACTGGCCCGGCGAGCTCACGCAGGTCCTGGCCGCCATCGGGAACCACATGGCCAACAACATCTGGGAGAGCTGCACCCAGGGCCGGGTCAAACCCACGCCCACTGCGACACGGTGGGTAACAAGAACACAGAATATTAGATGATTAATGCTTTTCAGACAGCAACAGGCTTCAAATCCACCAAAGTACACAGATCTAAGTCAAAGTCAACTTTATTCTTTATGTTTGTGTGTACAGACAGAGAGAGTTAGAAATACCGTTTCCCACAATCCCGAATACAAAAATACATACAAATATGTATAAAATATGTATACCTACAGTATATATACACAATCAACAGACACATTAAGCATATGCGCACATTAAGACAAGCACAACAATCAATATATACTAAATAACAGTCACTTCAATTGATCTAATAAATAAAAGTAGAAATAGTGTCACAATTAAAGTCCTGCATTCAAACACTTACTTAAAAGTACAAATTAAAATATTCAAAAGAATATATACTTGAAGTTCCAAAAGTACTCAATATGCCAAATTGCCTCCTTTTTCAGATGTATTTATATTATATTATTGAAATAAAGATGCATTTGTTGGCCTAAATCAATGGAATAAATGGGCTCAGTTATGGGAAGTGAAGAGTATCCATAAAATAAAGGATTTACAGCATAAAGATATTTAGTGTTATATCAGTAATTATTCACAATTAGTTTTGTTGCACTTCTTCAAAGTTTAATATCACTTTAGTTGATAGAAACACTTGGTCTCATATTTGCTTACAAACCACTTAGTTATTATCTTATAGTAGCTGAATTGGGGGTCTTTCTGTTGGGGCATTAAAGTACTTGTGGGATACTAAAAAATTGCAGTTATCAAATCGTAAAAAAGCATCAGTTTGTATAACTTGTTAGCTTACTGTCCTTTCGGAAGAAGAAGGACTATTCCTCAAATATCTACTTAAGATATGTGAGTCTGTATTTGCATTTGTGTTATCAGAATCAGAAACAGGTTTATTACCAGGTAGGTTGACACGTACGAGGAATTTGACTTGATGTCGTGGTCCATACATAAAAGTGAAACAAAAATAAAAAAACACAGATAGAGAACTAGATATTTAAAATAATAAAAA
>NW_011333139.1:0-2321 GCF_000735185.1 Notothenia coriiceps | reverse complement strand
GGGGGGGGTATAAGGAAAGCACAGACACTCATCAGCGAGGGCACAATATCAATGGATCCAGCAGAGCAATAGCCTATAGGCAAAACACAGAAGATCAACAAAAGATATGACATCAAAAGAACTTCCCAAAGCTGGAGTAGAGGTCAACTTCATTCACTTTCTTTCCGTGTTACTGACTGTAATCGCTATACGCTGCTCTCTCTCTCTCGTCTCCTCTTCACAAACAACTACTATTTTCGCGGCACACATACTTACAGCCAATCAATGACGTTTGGTGGGGATGTCAGCACAGTGCCCCCCTATGGTGATTATTTTTTTGCCGCACACATTGAATAGAAAAAGACTCTGAGCATGCGCAGTGTAGTTTTTACAGCGCCCATTCACTTAGACAGTGAGAGGGAGGGGCATGATCGGGGTTTATATATTTTAAGATGTATTTTTTTTTTTGCATTATTATTTGAATTACTTTCTGCTGACACTAGGTGGGGCTGTGTGTGAAATACATGCTGATGTCCTGCACCATAATCATGCATCAGCCATTAACAAACACACTCTTACATTAAGTATAAAGAAACTAATGATGTGTGTTCACCTAGCAGTGGTTTAAAGGGTTAAAGCATCTGACCTTGCTCTCCAGGTGGACCTGTCCTCGCTGTCCTGCGTCTCCCAGCTGGAGGCTCTGGGTCTGGCCCGTCTGAAGCAGGAACTGATGTCTCGTGGTCTGAAGTGCGGGGGAACTCTTAGTGAACGCGCAGCGCGACTCTTCTCCGTCAGAGCGCTGAAACCCGAGGACGTCCCGGCGGCGCTGCTTGCCAAGAACAGGAAGTGATGTCACTCGGACACGCCTCTATAACAGGAAGTGATGTCACTCGAACACGCCTCTATAACCTGGGAAATGCTTTCTGTCCATCTGAGTTTCGATGTCTTGTTATTGAATTTTTATTTTGTCTTTTCTCAAATCGTTTGATCTGAAACTTTATGAATAAATCAATGTTTTGTTTTTTTATCAGCAGAAAGTGTTCGTCCAATCAGAAAGCAGGATCTTCTTTACCTATTGTTGAATATGTCCTGTTTTAGTTTATTATATTCAGATATGAGTCCTGTTGTTCTGGAAGATGTAAAATGTACATTTCTCTAATAAAACGTTTCTGTAACTAAAAACGTGTCGTTCATTTATCAGGATTTAGGACATTGATGATTTGACATTTCAAACAATTAGCTTAAAGGTGGGGTAGATAATTCACTTCAGAAACACTTCTGTCCTCCTTCCTTTCTCTTTCTCTTCTCTTCCCGGGCTCCGACCCGATGTGTATTTCTGCTGCTCAATAAAGCCAGCTTTGTACCTTCATTGCACCGCCTCCGACTCCCTATCTCTCTGCACTACATTGGTGACCCTGACATAAGTCTCGCAGAAGTATCCGTGACTGAACCAAACATGGCAAAACGCTGTTTTTCTCGATATGCCGGAGATTTTTGGAGACGTCCGTAGCTGCCCCGTGCACATGGACTGAGGCTCGGTGCGCCCCCCACGGAGTGGCTGAGGACGTCGCTTGCCATTCCCACATCGTCTCGGCACTGGAAGGTAGCAAGCCTTCCGACTACAAGGAGACGATATGCGACCTGCTAGGTACGGAAGAACCCGACTTCTACCTCATGGAGATGTTTCTTCGGGACACACGGCTGCGTGTCCAGGCTGCGCTAGCTAACACGGCTAGTGTTGAGCCCCGCGCTTTAGCCGAAGAAGCTAGCCGGTTCTTCCTGGCCGCCCGGCAATTTACCCCTGAGGTGCTGGCCACTACACGCAGCGGCACCTTCCCTGGTGGGGGCACGCCGCCTAGCAGAGGCTCAGGGGCCGACGCTATCGACTAACGGCTGCCGGCTTACTGCTAGCGGCCGTCGACACCGGCTAGCAGCTAACAGCTAACCACGGCTAAAAACGACAACTAGCAGCTAACGGATAACAACGATGACTGACGGCTAACGTGGACAGCTAATGGCTAGCAACTGACGGCTGACTGCTTCCACGCGTTCTTATCTGACTGTTAACATTTTTAACACCAGACGGTCGACCTCGTGTGGATACTCTCGCTATTCCACTTAACTGTTTTTTGATCGTGGACAGAACGACCCTTTTGAGCTTTTTCCGGTGCCTGAGAGGAGGTTCAAAGAGCCGGTCGGCCTCGTGTGGACACTCACTGTTTCACCACCTCGACGGCGGTTCCGGACGTCGCCCACGCTTTCGACAGCGCCTGGGTGGCGCGCTTCTGGACCCCGTCTGGCCTCTCCCCTGTCCACGGCTCCTTCCTCCCGGGGATGCTGCT
>NW_011333138.1:0-2956 GCF_000735185.1 Notothenia coriiceps | reverse complement strand
AGGGGCTTGGACTGGGAGCTGTAGGGTCGCCGGTTCAAGTCTCACCGACCAGACCTAAAATATGGAGTGTGGACTGCTACTTGGAGAGGTCTCAGTTCACATCCTGCCCTGCCGTGGTGCCCTTGAGCAAGGCACCGGACACCCCCCTTCCCCGCTCACTCCCATTGCTCCCCGGGCGCAGTGCAATAGCTGCCCACTGCTCCTACTAGACTCCTGGTACTAGGATGGGTTAAATGCAGAGAACAAATGTCACTGTGTGTGCTGTGTGCTCTGCATGTGTGACCATTAAAGAGGGTTTCATCCCTCCCAATTCTATTCTTCTAATTCTATGTTATAGTTTTGTGATTTTCACACCAACATTTTTCTTTGCTTTCATTGACTATTTAGACTACAACTATTTCAGTAAACCTATTTGACCCTAGTTAGCCCAGTATTTAAGATGGGCCGGAAATGATAAAAAAGTTTTAAGGGTTTTAAGTGGCAATTTATTTAACATGTACTTATATAATTATATAATTCATTGCTTTAATAAATGAGTACATAAACAATTATGTTGTATTTTAAGTAAAGATACATATATACAATTATAAATAGTTAAATGAATATGTGAATAATTTAATCCGTAGAATTGTTATTTATCATAAATGTATACAAATACATGTAAACAAATGTGTGTGTTTTATTTCTCTTTTTATTTTACTGAAGCACTTAATTATGCAATTAGACCATTTACTTTTGGACGCTAAACTGCTCCATAGTAAAATTAATCAAACTTTGTTTCAAGATGAACAATGACATTTAAAAAATCAAAGAAACCTTTATAAAACATGTGTATTAATTAAAATGAAAGTTTCTTGTTCCACCATTTTTTCATCAGACAACTGAAAAATGTGGCTTGAAATAATTATATGATGATATAGTGTAAACTAAAAGATGGTCAGGGGTCAGTTATAGAAATAGTTTTTTCTAAAATTACAGGTTATATGTTAATATGATTTTTAAGAAAAATAGGTTTCAAAAGCTGTATGAAAGAAAATGTTAGAAGGAGTCTTACAGTTGAGTTACTAGCCCTACTGGATGAAATCCAAAATACAAGAGGTACTGGCAACACCTGTTCCAATCGATGCCTGTTGTCCACACCACATTTGGCAAGGGCCCATATTTAACTTTGCTGCGTAAGCAAGCCAGATCGTATATAAGGGGGCCCAACAGGACAAGGGACAGTGTGGTGGAAGACAATCGGAGACTTCAGCTTGTGGTAGGCTTATCTTCTGCTGTATAGCATTTCAATGCATTCTGTATTTGCTCAATTTATTTAAAATATAAACTCATTGTAAAAAATATCATGAACAATTTTGTTGATTTAAGACCAATATGATATCTTCTCAACAGGATTGTGGAATATTTCTGTCTTTTCTCACGAAGAGTGGAACAGGTATGAACATATTACTACATTACATTTGTAAATATATTTTATTCCGTCAATCTAAGTTAGAAAAACGTTTTAATGAGCTAATTACTTTTAACTCCATACTGGAATGTGTTCTGGTAGTGGTACACAAGAAAATAATTTAAGTGTGGACTGTTACCATTCCACATTTCATTTTATTTCCTTCCTTTGAGAACAAAGCAGCTGACCCCCACACGGCTTCCTGGGCCCTGTATAGTATCTGCCCACTGCTTCTAATTCTGGGTTAAATTCAAAGACTACATTTCACTGAGTGTGGTGCTGTGCACATTTGTGTGACGATTTAACGAGAATTTGATTTGAATCCCTCCATTTCAATTTCAAGGAGAATTCAATTTAATGGGGATATGTTTATTTTTCTTTGATGACAGACATTCTGGGCTGTTCAATCAAATTGATTGAAAACATTACAATAAGTAAGATTAATAAGATTTATCATACTTGTGTGTACTTCACAGAAATAAACTGCCACCATGAGTACCGACGCAGAGATGGCCACTTATGGCAAAGCTGCCATTTACCTTCGTAAGCCAGAGAGGGAAAGAATTGAGGCTCAAAGCGCACCATTTGATGCCAAGAGTGCCTGCTATGTGGCTGATAGCAAGGAGCTGTACTTGAAGGCAACAATCCTCAAGAAAGATGGTGGCAAAGCCACTGTCAAAATACTGGGAACTGAGGATGTACGTATCATTAAATCAGTGTGTACAAGGAATTACATTTGATCAGTTCTCATTGTAACACATTTCCTGTTCTAGGAGAGGGTAGTGAAAGAAGAGGATGTGAGCCCAATGAACCCTCCCAAGTATGACAAGATTGAGGACATGGCCATGATGACCCATCTCAATGAAGCCTCTGTGCTGTATAACCTCAAAGAGCGTTATGCAGCATGGATGATCTACGTAAAACTATTTGCCTAATGAAATTAAAAAATGATGCGGATGTGGAGAATCTGGTGCTGGAAAGACTGTGAACACCAAGTGTGTCATCCAGTACTTTGCAACCATCTCAGTTTGTGGAGGCAAGCAGAGAGACACATCAAAGGTATGTAACTCATGATGATTACAAATCAAGATTCTTTACCTATATCATTTTTCCAGGGATTAAGAAATGTCCTGATAGCAGTTCCAAACTTGATTTATAGGGTTCACTTGAGGATCAGATTATTGCAGCCAATCCCCTGCTTGAGGCTTATGGTAACGCCAAAACTGTGAGGAATGACAACTCTTCTCGTTTTGTAAGTATGGAACAGTTTCAACACACGAGAGGATACTTTTTACATATTGCACATGTGGAGGGACATTAATGATTATGTCATTCCAAACAGGGTAAATTCATCAGAATCCATTTCCACGCATCTGGCAAACTGGCTATTGCTGATATTGAGACTTGTAAGTAACAATCCTTATAGTATACAAACTACTGTAAGTAAGATTTAGCCTGGCTCTGACATGATCAAAACTTGTAGATCTGCAGTATGAAAGTTAGCTC
>NW_011333137.1:0-4148 GCF_000735185.1 Notothenia coriiceps | reverse complement strand
CAGGCAGTATGAGAAAAATAAAGAGCTTCTTGAACATTAAAGCATGGAGACATGTCACAGTAGAGACACTACATACTGATATGAACCTGAAGATCAGCATTAGTATGTCCTCTTTAATTAAAAAAGCTAATTTCTCCAAATGTAAAAAATGTATATATTAAATGACTGGATTATGATTATTGAAGTATTACTTCGTCTCAGCGGGTTATTGTGGATCTTTTTTTCATGGCGTTATTTACTGCTGGATATCTTAATTAAAGGTGGGTAGGTAAGTTTGAGAAACCGGCTCGAGATATACTTTTTGTTATATCCCATGGAATGCTCTTAACATCCCGATAGCAATGAATATCTGAAGTGCTTTGACAACAAATCCATAAAAAAATGTCATCTGTGGAAGCTGTGGTACTATAAAAAGCAAACAATCATCTGAGCCGGCCCGGCTAAAATAACTGGATGGCCTACCTGCCTGTCAGCCTTCCATCTGTGCACAAACTTATCTGTGCCCTCATTGGTCATGTGCGCGTTCGTGTGTGTTGGAGAAGGGGCTCTGTAAGGAAGTGGCAGATTTTTTCCGGCTGTGTATTTTCAAATTCTAGCACACTCAAGCTGGTTTCTCCACAATTACCTACCCCACCTTTAACCATTAGTTTAATATGTTTTACTAGATAATAATCAGATTCTCTAAAATAACTAAAGCAGTTCAATAAGTTTACAATATTGGCTTCTGAAATGAAGTGGAGTGGGAGTTTAAGGTAGCATTAAATGAAAATACTCAGATAAAGAACCTCAAAATTGGACTCTAATTCAGTGCTTGAGTAAAAACCCTTTATAGAAATGATTTCCATGTGGGATCCGTAGTCATAGCTTCATCACGAGGTCACACATAGAAATGCCACATGAAGTAACTCTCAATAACTCTAATGTTAAAAAGGCTCCTCCTAGGATTACACGCCACATTAAACTTGTCTACTTGAATGCTAACATAACAGAAACCCATGATGGACGGCACCGAATAATGAAGTTATGAATTGTTTACTACACCCTGTTATGGCTCTGTGTAAACACTGGATTTCTGCTCCACACAGAAACATCTGAAAGCATGAACACACACCCTCCACCCGATCTATTTATAGCTCTGCGAGTCAGGAATGCTTTGATTTGTCTTAGCACCCATGACTGTTAAAGAAGAACTGCAGATGTGTTTCCTCTGCCTCTCCCAATGATCTCTGATGACACCGCTTAATGCTCCCGAAACCACCCAAATCACTGCAAGAATGACCGGATTAAAGATATTATTTTTAACTGCTGCAGCACAAATGATTGATTGTGATCGTTAAAGCTGAGATGCATTCACTTGTTATGGGAAGAGTGAGTTTCTCTTTAGGCTTTGTTTTGACTACCAAATATTGACTTCTGTGCATCCATTTTCTGCTGATAAACGATACAGAGAGACGTTGAAGTTATGATATATTGTAGGGTGGAATTGGAAAGCTGGACAAGACATCAAAAAGTGTCGACGAGGAGGGGTTATTTTGTTTCATGGGATTTTATACTGCTCAATAGGAAAAATCCATGAGGTAGTCGTCCGCCACTTTTCCACTGGATCCAGTAACTTGAATTCTTTCTAAATACACATTAGAGTATCGATCAGGGTCCGGTTTCATAACGAGGCGTTTCCATGTATGCAGTTTCCGTGTTGATGGAACATATTAGTTCATTTATACAAATCGGAAAAAGAAGGAAAATGTTTTCCATGGATCTCAAGTTGTGGCAGGAAGGAAATACGATTCCTTATTGCACAACGAAATGCCAGCACTGCCCGACTGAAAGGTTCTGACAGCAGCACTGACGGTCTATTTATTACAAATTATAAAACAAAACCACATTTTATTATGATGCTTCATCATTGAAACAAATTAATTCCTGAATTAAAGGCTAAACATCTTTTAAAACTGACTTAAAAAAAAAGTCTATCCACTATAGTGCTGATGTTAAAGAGGCCCCATAATGCTTTTGGGGTTTTCCCCTTTCCTGTAGTGTGTTATTTATGCATTTAAGTGGTCTGCAACGGTTAAAATCTCAAAGGACTTTTCTTTTCCTCACACTCCCCCCCCCTGCCTGAAACACCGCCATTGGACTCCTTTGTTAAGTTCTGTAACAAAGTGACGTCACTCTCTAAGTAGTTGACCAATCACAACAGACTGGGCCAGCTAACCAATCAGAGCAGACTGGGCTCTGGTTTCAGACAGAGGGTGAAAAGAGGTGCTGCAGCATGAGAAAAATAAAGAGCTTTTTGAACATTAAAGCATGGAGACACGTCACAGTAGAGACAGAACATACAAATATGAACCTGAAAATGAGCATTACAATGTAACTTAAAATCTTCTTTAAGTAAACTTCTTCCACCATTTCTATTAAGTGCTCCAGTCAGGCCTGTGTGACAGTTTGTGGTTTACTCTGCGGCTCATTCATGGACGTCTCTCTTTTCTGCTCCGTTCCACTGGGAGCAGCGTGTAAGATGTTTCCAGGCTGGAAACTAATCCCTGTCTTGAAGTGCCAAAGATAAAAAGCACCGACCTTGTGATAATTAGCCTGGTTTTGTTTCATAACAGCTGTTTTGTTAAAGGGCTGAAAATTCAAACCTTGTAAAACGCAAAGTAAATTTCAAAACTAACTCTGATTGGATCGTGGATTTGGCAGCGAGAGGAAGGCAGAGCGCGGATGTTAAGGTTAGCGCTGTTGACTCTGGAGTGGAATTTCACTTTTCATGGGACTGATTAAGTTAAATGGTTTCTTTTAATGGTATAACTTACGCATGTGGGCAATGGAACAAGAAGAAAAAAACTTGGACTTACGCTGGAGATTTAATTTGAACATGCAGTCCTGAGGTGCTTGGCTGCAAGTGGAAAAAAAGGGGAAATGTTTTACGACTGAGGATTTAGTCCAACTAAAACCATCTCTGAGCTGAAATGCTCGGTAAACTTTAACATTTGTATAACATGCAAGGATAATTAATAAAGCTCCTTAAGAAAATAAGTAAATAATAAAAAAAGGTTTGTATTTGGTTAGAACTTTAAGTGATTTATTAACATTTATTGAAGTCAACTACCTTTGCTTTTTGATTCCTTATTTTGTTTAATGTTACATTCAAACTTCAAAAAGTACCATTTGAAACTAAGTGTGGACATGTACGGTGGCCGACAGGTGCAAACGTGCTACAATGGCCGAAAACACACAAATGTGCCAAAACACAAAATGAAGGAACATTTTCACCAACTTGACGAAACATGATTGGTTACTGTAGCTAGCAAACCTATAGTCATTTCAAATACACTGACAAAACACGTCAACAAGCGCTCCGGTCCCAACTGAGTGCGTCACTTTTTAGTGTCCCCGTTGCCATTTGTGTTTTAAACTTCTTGCAGTGTTTTGTGTTGCATCGCTTTTAGTAAATGCTGGGGTTTGTTGTGAAGTGGGTGAAGATGTTTCTTCATTTGCATGAGTTTTGGCACATTGGTGTTTTTTATTTTTGCATTGTTTTTTTTTAAACCGCAGCACTTGTCATGTTAGTGTTTTGGGCCGTAGTAATGTGTTTTCCCGTTGGCCACCGTAGTATACCATTATAAAGGTTTTCTGTGGAGTTGAGTGAGGGTTAATTTGTAATGAAGTCACATACGTTTGTGTTAATTCGATTTTTTAAATAATTTGTATGTGAACATTCGGGAACAGGAGATAATTACACTCTAACTATTGTATGTTTGTACTTATATGCTTATGGCAAACATTCTTCAAAAAGCACAACTTCTACTAGGCATGGAAATGACATTAAAGGGAAAGATAGGAATGTTTCCTGTGGAATGATTTCTCATACTATATATGACTTTTCTTTTCTGATTTATAATTATTTTAAGAGATAAAGGTTGAGTCTCTCTGACATTATGATGTGTGTGTGAGAGGAGTGGAAACACAGCTCCGGCCTCAGGGACTCCCTCCTCTGGCGATTCCGGGCCGAACACCCAGTGTTCTGTGTAAATCACACCTCATCAGAAGCTGGGCTGCATTGGGCCACAACAACGCTAATTGTTTCTGCATACAAACCGTGGATCAGTCAAATGCAGTTTCCAGTTATGTATAATGCCATGGGAAAA
>NW_011333136.1:0-2255 GCF_000735185.1 Notothenia coriiceps | reverse complement strand
AGATGAAAACAATTCATTTTGAGTTGATCTGTCCTAAATACATTTAATAAGTGAATTGATTAAACTAATTTGTGTTACACTAATGAACTATACTTAGGTTTATTTCTTAATTAAAAATATTTAATAAAGCGAACATTTTTATATTGTGTCAAGTCTAAGAAGGGCTTGAATCGTTTTTATGAGTGTAGGAAGAGGATTACACCTGTTTCCTTGATATTTTGTCAATCTAATGTAGGCCTACCGGGAATGGGCCGGTAGGCCTACATGGACCAGTTGCTTTAATATTATATTGCTTTTGATATTGGCGTTGGGGGTCTCAATAGCATCATAGAGTCCCCTATTGGTTGGGGCCCTTGGGGGAACTGTTGGACCACCGCCGGGCACAGCCAAATCCAGCCTTTCCTCCTGGCTGGCTGGAGAAGAAGGTCGCACAGCCACGGATACAGCTTCACTTGTGGAGCTCAATGGCATGATGGTGGTGAGGCAGGTGAGCTATCGTTGGCCTCCGGCTCCCGTTGCACGTCAACATTGCTAACGTTAGTACTCGATTTCGAGGACGATGTATGACAAAAGAACGGTTTAATTTAGTCAGTTTATACGGCTTGCTCATCACGCATGAATCACATGACTCGAAAGGGAGCAAGGTCATTGGTCATTTTTTGCATGGGCCCCTGGCCGGCTCTGGGCCCCGGTGCGTTGCACCGGCTGCACGGTCGATATTTACGCCACTGTTAAGCTATCTGTGGCTCTTTTTCTGCTGTAACAACGTACATTTCCCCTCTGTGGGACTAATAAAGGGATTCTGATTCTGATTAGAAATTATAAATATATGTTGAAAAGTTGAAAAATAAATATTTATAAATTATTTTTTGAGTTTTTTTCAGATTATTTAGTCCTCTAGTGCCATTGGAGAAACTTTTAAAATGGATGCATAATTGTGAAATGTCTTTCTTTCTAAAAAATAAAAGAGTACAGTGAGTACCACAGTAACTTAAGCATCACACACATGCTGTACACACACTTGTATAACATATGATCAACTATGGCAAAAAGGTTGGGCGTATTGTTACTCTTCTTTTTACTATTGTTGTATTCCTTTTTAACTCTCTAACTTGATAGCAATAACTGTCTCATACATGTTTGCGCCATCATATTCCAGCTTAAATCACAAGTATAAAGACAGATTGCACACACACTTGATGCTTGGGAATCCACCCTGACACATAAAGCGGAAAAATGTAGCCATCAGAACATAATGTGCATCTATCTTCACCACCAGCTCATTTTGAAATGTAATATGTGCTACGAAGTGTGCAGTGACACAGGGACAATGATGGATGGCTTTATAAACCAAGTCCAGCATGAAGAAACATGTCCTACATGCACAAGCGAGAAAGCAATTACAGCAGAGATAATTCTCATGTACACACAAATGTCATCTCGCTCCTCTTCATCCAACATCCTCCGTCTGCCTGCCTCTCCCCCGCCACCACTCACTTTCTCAAATATTTAAACTGGTAGAGCTGCACTGTGTTCATATTTCACATGAGCACTCGGCAGGCTTGAAATTAGATTATTATTTTTTATGACAAGGAAACTGAAGCGTTGGAGTTTTTAAAATAATTAAAAAAGGTACTCTAATTGGCTATCATTTCATCACTTTCAACAATTTAACTATCAAGGTGTTCAATTGGAACCCATGTCGTGACAGAAATTATAATCAAAGGAAGTGGTTGCTTTACATTTGAATAGATATAGTTTATTTATTCTAAATTGCAATATTCTTTTTTGTCTCAGCAGCCTATTACCAGGCATTACACATGAGTTAAAGTACATTAAAATGAAATTAAACATTTACAAAAAAAGACCCACTTTGGGATTCGTCCCGAACGTCCCGATGGCCAGTCCGCCACTGGCTCTGTGTGTGTGTGTGTGTGTGTGTGTGTGTGTGTGTGTGTGTGTGTGTGTGTGTGTGTGTGTGTGTGTGTGTGTGTGTGTGTGTGTGTGTGTGTGTGTGTGTCAGGGAGCACAAAGTCCAGCGGAGGGTTTATAGGCCGGCTGTCTCTACATAATGTTCCTCTCTCT
The DNA here is from genome assembly GCF_000735185.1 of Notothenia coriiceps. Lineage (NCBI taxonomy): Eukaryota > Metazoa > Chordata > Actinopteri > Perciformes > Nototheniidae > Notothenia > Notothenia coriiceps. The sequence continues at coordinate 170 of NW_011333136.1, read as the reverse complement.
GCTGTGTCTCGCTTTTATGTGAAACTGTGCACCCTGAGTGCTCCGGAGATAAAACATGCATCCTGCATCCTGCATCCTGCATCCTGCATCCTGCATCCTCCATCCTGCATCCTCCATCCTGCATCCTGCATCCTGCATCCTGCATCCTGCATCCTGCATCCTGCATCCTG
>NW_011333135.1:0-5793 GCF_000735185.1 Notothenia coriiceps | reverse complement strand
AGGCTTAGTTAAAACAGCTGGAACAAGCTTTCGTGGTTTTTATTTATCTAATATATACCATGAAATCATACATGCATATGTATTTTGTTGCATAATAAAACTATAGATTTACCAGTGATGGGTTAAATGTTTTTTATGAAGTTTTATAACATAATTTCAAAGTCAACACAAGTTGCATGAGGCCGCCATTTGGCAGTAGTGCAGTTATCACTCAAACGCCAGTGGATGTCTTTTTCTGCAGAACAGGAGAGAACTCGATGTTTCTGGCGGAGCTCTTTTGTCTGCCGACAGTTGATCCTGTTTCTTAGTAACTTCTGACAGCTCATCTGATTTCCACAGTATTACCCTGCAAGAGGATTTCATGGAAAGGGAGCACTTGCACTAATGAAAATACAAACAAGTTCAACACATTCTGTTGAAATACAAGACAAACTAAAGAGATATATTATATTTATTATATATTGTGTTATAATCTTTCATCAAAACCTTATTTTGTACAATATATACAATGCACACAGTATTCATATATACTGTATGTACAGTACACCATCATATCTACGTGGTACAAGATGCACATGCAGCGCTGATATAAAGGACCAGTCAAAAGCTTGGACACACCTTTTAAATTCGAACAAAAAACAAAAAAGTGTTAAAAAATCCAGAATGATTTATATTTTGCTGGCTACTGCAGAATGCTGTGGTAGCCATGCTGGTTAAGTGTGCCTTGAATTCTGAATACATCTCCAACAGTGTCACGTGCGACCTCATGAAGCTGACTGAGAGAAGCCAAGAGTGTGCAAAGCTGTCATCAAGGCAAAACGGGGCTACTTTGAAGAATCTAAAATAAAAATCATATTCTGGATTTGTAACACTTTTTTGTTAACTAGATAATTCCATATGTGTTCTTTCATAGTTTTGATGTCTTCAGTATTAATCTACAAAGTAGATCAAAATAAATAAAAAACTTTGAATTGGAAGGTGTGTCCAAACTTTTGACTGGTAGTGTATGTGCAGAGAAATGCGCTGACAGCAGAGACTCACACACATACAGAAGATGCACACAGTATTCAGTATCATAATAAATGCAATGCAACATCCATTCATGTCTTTACGTGATGCCAGCAAATGTCATCAAAAATGTCAAACACCAACTTTTAATGTGGCAATAGGTAAGAAATGCTGCCTCATTTTCAGCCCCACCCCATCTCTGTGATCTGCCCCTCTCATGCATGTGTGACAGCAGTTGGGGGCAGTTGGTACAGCCCGTGCAGGAAGAGGAGGAGGGACGAGGTGTTTTGCCTCACCCACAGCAGAGAGAGGGGATGCATCTTTTCTTTGTCTGTAATCTAGACTGAGCCTGATTGGGTTTTGAATACTTTTGCACGGTTTGCTACTGATGAATCAGACTTTTAAACAACTCAAATGAGTTATGTGTGGCTGAATACAGACGATTGGTTGAGCTTATAATATTCAGAAGGTCTGAGGACACTATAGCCAATATTTGATAAAAGAAAAGGACAGTTACTTAAAAAACTAAATAAGTTGTTTATTTATATTCGTTTATTTTCTAATAGGCAAATTACAAAAAGATGAATTTGGCCACTAAAAACCAGGTGGAATCAACACTTGTCACTTTTGAATTAAAAACTGTAGCCTAGTAACAGCTTTTTATTTGTGTTAGCATTTAGATGTTTTTACTAATATGTGGTATGGTTTAATATTAGGGGCCGATAACCGACAGTCAGGAATCATAACACCAACAGGAAGTCAGCCATTTTTTATTTTATGTGCTACTTTTGCACTTTTCAAGACACTTATTTGAACTAAATCCTCCTACAGCTTCAATGCGATCAAAGAAGTACCTTCATAGGACCTTGATAATCAAAATCTATTTTCTATCCGTTTCACTGCTTCTCTATTTTTTAAGCTAAGCACACTGTGAGCAACTGCAATTTATAAATAATATACCCGCAGTCAGTGTAAAGATGAACATGTAGCAGTTTATTTGAGTACAGATGAAGTTCTAAAATGGAGTCAAGTACAGAGGTGTTTTGGACAAACTTCATGAAATTAGAATTGACAACTGGAGTGTTTTGTTTTACAACAGAAGCCCAAAATAAAATATTTGTTTTACAAAAAAGAAACAGTTGGACAAAGTTACTGAAGGAAGAACAAAAACATGCTCAAGATTGAGACTGTATGTACACTTCTAAAAACCTGACATTTTGTAGAGTATACCTCAATTTAAAAGCTTTGATTACCTTCAGTATTGTGAAAAAGACATCTCCATTCTAGTTCTTGCTAAAGAATCACTTTCATAACGTCTAAAACTCCAATCTTACGCTGTAGGCGACTTTAAAAGAACATTAAGGACACAGACCTTACCCAAAGAACATTGTTTAGTAGAACCACCGTAGAACCACCAAACAAACAGTGCATTGTTACTCACAATAAACCAGATGTTGTTCACTTGTTAAACTGTCTGCGGCCACTTGCTTGTTTCAATCATCCAGACTGGTTTGGCTTTAAAAGAAAAAGAAGAGGCCAAAGAGGAGAAAACGTTGTCCTCCACTAATGATGCTGGTGAAAACTTTCCAAACAATTATATTCACACAAATAAGTTAACTTACTCAAAAACAAAAAACAGTTAACACTGAAATTAAACTTTGAGCTGCCATAGATCTTAAAGGCCAAATTGTTATCAGCAGTTTGGTTTGTATGACACCGTAGTGCGAAGAAGTGATTACCCATTGGGAAATCTAACCAAAACTCTTCACCTATTTCAATAATACAATGTTATGGAAGAACCAGCAAAACTATTTTCATACAACCTCAAATCTCGTCAGATGTTTTTTGACATGTCCAAACTCAACATGAACACCAGAAGAAATCAAAAGAACCAGGATGTCATTTGGGCACGGGTGAATGGACAAGACAAGTCCTCACAATTTATTCGCAGTTTGGTCACAAGGAGAAAAAAAGCAACATGTTTAGAAAAATAGAGGAAAAAAAAGACATGGTGGGAACAGATATACGTTTGTCTAAAACTGATGTCATGAAACTATGTCACATTTCTGTACAGTGGCCGACCATCTCAAACAAGTGCATGAGTGCACGAGTATGCAGGTGTTTGCCAGCTCCTCTGTATTGCATGCATTCTGTATTTTACTGAACCAAGGTGCTTCTGCGTGCAGACTGATTTTCAACGCCTGCGTCAAAATTATGAGGATCTCACACATGCAAACTCATACATGACACATTCACACACTCACTCACACACACAGACAAATGCATGAGTTTCCCCTCTACGTCACTCAAGAAAAAAAAAAAACTAAACAAAAACTAAGACACACACCCGCACTACTACTTCTTTCCCAGAATGAGGGAATAAATTAGCTCCATAAAATGCTTCTTTACAAAAGAAAAATAGATATTTATATAACTGTACATCTTATCTATACAGCATAAAGACAGGGAGCACAAGAAGAAGGGAAGTTATCTCCAGAAATAAGACAAATTCTGGCTCTAGCACCCTTATCCCTCCAACGCATGCGTCGCTATTCTCCTTGTTTCTTTTTGCAGGCGATGGAGCGTCCCTCGCTCTGCCCGAAAAAGGCCAGTTCTCCAGAGAACGGCACGACTTTACAATCTCCTCCTACTATCCATTCCCAACTGTGCTGTGTCTGGGATGGATGCATGAACGCAGGGTAAGCTCCATCTCCCTCTTTCTTGGTTTGATACTTTGAGGCGCAGCAGTTCTGCCCGTCTCGTCTGATCCGTCCTGCGGCTCCATCGTCAGTAGCTCTACTGCAGTTCAGTCCTCTCAGTGAGAAGCAAATTACCCAGGGTCCCTTACATGACCCTGTCATACGGAAACACAGGGCCTCTCAGCCAGAGTCTGAGTCGCTTGTGTCTGAGGATGAGGAGGAGGATGATGAGGAGGAGGAGTCTGAGGAAGAGCTGCTGGCGCTGAGACGTGTTGGCTGGGTGTTGTGCGGCTCCGTTACAGGTTTCTCTGCTGGAAAGAAATATGAAATATGTTCAGACAACAACGTCATTTCAAACGTTAAATATTTGAATGTGTAAGAGAAATGCTGCAACTATCTGATAAAGATGTCAAATGTTGAGATTCAAGACTTCCTGAAGACAGTTTAATACCCGGAGACAAAGAGCAATTTAACACAATATCAAAATCAAGATAGCAGCGGAACTTCAACTTTAAGTCGACTGATTAATCATGGGTCAAATGATCATCAAGTCTTTGGCTGATCTGTTTAAACTGTCGAGGTATGGTAGAGAATGTTGTTCAGTCTCCCAAATATGGATGTCAGGATTTAATATTAAATAAACAAATATTTTTGGGTATTGGACAAAAGAAATGTTCTGAAATGTCATCTAATTTCAAATCCAGAGAAGAATCGGCAGATGCCCTAACTTGCATTTTTAGGTTTGATTTACCAACATCAGTCATTCGGGGAAGAAAAAGATGTATCATATTTCACTTTCTTTCTGAAAAGCCGTAGCTCCTAAATACTATTAAATGAAAACGCAGTGTGGAAAACTTACGTTTGGTCTTAACGGGCTTCTTTCCGGAGTTGAGCTGACCGCTAACGTCTATCAGCCTTCTCTCCAGCTCCATCTGTTTCTCCAGAGTGATCTCTTCCCGAGATTTGCCAGCAACGTTGTTTTTACTAGCTGCAAAGAAACAGAGACAATATCCATAAGATCTACAGGTGATCTACAGCCTCCACAGAATACCATTTATGTCCTGATGTTCTCTGATTTTTTGTTTACGGATTAAAAAAGTCATTCATATTTATACTTCTTTTCAAGTAAATTAAGTATCAAAGATCGTGTGAACACTGATCAAAAAAGTTGTTTAACCTGTTAAGCCCCCAAAATGCAACATCTTGCAATAAACAGCATCTAAGGGCTTCTTAACATTTAACAAACTATGAATCTGTCACATCCACTCAGAGAAACTCAGCTAAGTGACAATATGAACCATTTTTAACCAAACGAAACACAAGTCTAACGCAGAGCCTCTGAATTAACCCTGAGTGGAAAAAAAGGCTAACGCACTTAACACAGAACTCACGGTAGAAACACTCCACCACTTATCGGATCTGCACAAACAAGACATCAGATAGCAAGCTGAGATTCCACAGACTCCAGAAGTAAAAGTATCATCACTGAGCGACCAGAACTCGCAGCATGGGATACCAGTGGCGAACCGTGTCTATCACAACTGGACCTTCTGTAGACACACACCCCCACCCCCACGTGGCATTATAATGTGCGGCTTTTCACTGAATTGTCTTGACTTGAAAAGGGTACTCACAACAATTCCGCAACAACTTCATCTTCACCTGTTGCACTTATCATTTCAACGTTAAAAACAATAAAACGGCATGAATTGCTTCGTCGCATTCATCTATCCTCTGTCTCGAGCCAGTTAACTAGCGGGCCTTCTATCTAGAGTAGGGGTCGGCAACCTTTTTGATGTGAAGTGCCATTTAAATGTTATCAGCGTGCTAACGATCGAGAATTATCAACGGGGGGGGGGTTGTGGAGCTTGACGCTCGCCAACCATAAGCAGGAGGGCGGGGGAGCCTCGCTGCGGGGAAGCAGTGTGTGGACCTGTCAGCGCAACTTACATGATGCCGAATTTAACAAACACATTTAAATAATTGGTTTAAACGGCATAATAATAAGGACGATCGTCCGTTCTGTGATTCTCCAGAGAACACATGTTATGATATTAGGGTCATGCAGAGTGAGATGAGATCGCTG
>NW_011333134.1:0-1811 GCF_000735185.1 Notothenia coriiceps | reverse complement strand
GGCTTAAAATTGAGGAGACATCTGATTTGCTATAGATAGAAAAAATTACAAGTACGAATCGGGTGAGCGTCAGGGGAGTCTCAAAAAACCCACACACGAATGCAGCGATCCATGCACAGAAAGCGGTTTGTGTTTGAAGGTTCAGGGGATTTAAACGGAAAACAAATATGTGAGGATCAAAAATACATATGTAAAACTTTTTTCTGTATTTGGATTTTATTTACATGTATGAAACGGAACAAATTTGTGTGCGCATTGAAAAGCACAAATGTGGATCCAAAAATAGTGAATTATTTTGCGGATCATGAAATACAAGTTTGAATCCTTCTGTGTGCATGTGTGTATTATGAGACTGTTCTGAGCCCATATTTATCGACTTAACTTAAGGGCACAGTCAGAATCATGATATTGACAAGATGCCAGGTTGTTAATGAAAATCTTTACTTAGTTTGCATGCATGAATTGTAATGCACAGGTGCACATCTGCACGGGAATTTACAATAAGCCATAAAGTAAAAAAAAAAGAAGTTAATAACATACATTGACGTTGTAAATCAAAGGGTGCATACATAAATCCCACATGCCCATAAGCAGATTTTTGTTTTGATAATGTGCATATTTTTTTATTTCACTGCGTGCATTAGGACAATACATAGAGAGAATACAAAAAGCACTTTTAAGATTAATGCATCTGCTTTAAAAACCCGGAAACCCCCCTCATGCTGTCTAGTGTTTTTAGGAAAAATCCGGAGCTTAGTGGCACAAAGCGCACAGCTGGATCACCATTGTTCAGATCCTAATCTTTTGATCCGACAGAGTGCACACAGCCGCGTTATGGTGGTCGGAGCGCACTTCACTGAACAATGCTGGGTGTAAAAAGCCCAAACAGTTGCAGCATGGCAGAAAGCTTTACCATAGGTGTCTTCATTTTGCGGAGCTCCGTCTTATCCCTGCAGCTCAGTGCGTCCGGCTCTACTTTCTCTCATCGTCCATCTGCTCTCGTCCCGGTTCCTCTCCTTTCCTCCTGCCGCCGCTGACTGTCTCCGGACCGGAGCTCAGCGCATTCATAGTGAGGAGACGAGGCGACAGATGTTCACTGTGGCACCTCTGCCGGGTCTTAAAGTCCCCCGAGTTACAGCGGCTGGGAGAGTATAGGCGCAGTTAATTAAAGAGACTACCTTCTTGTTTAATGGTTATTTCCTGCTGAGCAGCATAGCTGGAGCGTGAGGTACAGGTTTGGGAAGGCTAAATAACTCAATTGTTTTACCTGACGCTGCCTGTCTCCGGCCGGGGCGTCATAGAAAAGAGGTCAACTCAGTGAAAGCACCGCCTGATGCCTGATGACTCGGTGTGCGGAGTTTAAATCTATTAAGTATAAAAGAAATACAGTTTAAACTGCCGTATGAAGAGAAGATGCCGACGTGTCGCACTTATCATTCATGTCACATTATCAATCAGATCATCGATCATATAATATCATATCATATATTTCCTTATCTGAGTCAGCTTCTCGGGAGCCGTATCTGGCCGTGCAACACTTACAGTGTCACATACTGTATGCAGCAGAAGTATTATTTTAAGCAACACATTAAGTTGACGAAACACTCAAGTCAAATGTAATTAAAGTCAGATCCACTCGTGTCTTAGACGGGGCAGCGATATCATAAAACTGTTAATGTACGCATTCAAACACTTTTTCTGTTACCAGCTGTATTCACCTTGCAGGTGCAACTATGTGGCTTGTATCCTGGATTATATGTTTAAGTCATGGATGTTTAAAGTTCATATGTCTAATATTAGTTTACTTTTAC
>NW_011333133.1:0-5052 GCF_000735185.1 Notothenia coriiceps | reverse complement strand
GTCTGACTTTGTAAAAGTATGTGATTGCAGTTACGTGTGCATTTACTCGTTACTTTACTCGTTACTTTACTCGCAGGGCCGGCCCGCCCCTCCCTACAGGCAGATCCACTTGCACCCCCAATTACTATTGCATTAAGGAAGACATAACACAAGTCTTTCTTTTGATATGCTCTTTAATAAAATAGGCTACCAGCCTACCACAACAAGCTAACAGTCTGTGAAACGTAAAGACACTAATTAATGAAACCAGTTCAAGACGCATTATTCTTATTCTTATCATTCTTTATGAGCGCAGTAATGGTAAGGTATCTAATTACTTATTTATTTAGTTTAACTTAGTAACAGAGATGGTCAAACTAAAGTGGTAGAGACATGGCAGAATTCCTACAATGAAGCGGGACATTGAACTGTTCACCCGTGAGAGGGCAATCAAGAAAAGAGAGCGAGCGGCCCCGTTGAGGAAGTTTACAGATGAAAAGACTCAGCCATATTTATGCAGCACTGCACGTGGAGATGTGGACGGGCAAATCGCGCAGATTACGTAGGCCTACATGTATACAAACCTGCGGCGGCGGAAACCCCTCTTGTCTGTCAGTGAGTGTGATTATTTTATAAAAGTAACGAAGTAACGCGTGTCGGGGCAATGTTAGTAACTGTAGTGTGATTACTGAATTATAAAAGTAACGCGTTACACTACTCCGTTACCGACAAAAGTAATATTATTACAGTAACGCGTTACACCCAACTCTGTCAGTTACACTGTGTGGGATTCTGAAACTTCAGGTGTGTACAGCGGTTAGAGAGACAGGGCTCGGTATAATCCTGAATGAGAGGAATGATGGGAGTAAGTCACGGCTGGACAGGAACAAACAGAAGAACCATCTGTGAGGCAGGCCGCAGACACGCTACATTCTAATTGGCTGCTGATATTTAGTTTTGATGCAAGCATTTAATAGAAGACAACAAGGCAGAGGTCTTAGTCAGATGTTTAGATGTATAGTATAAAATTAAACCTGCTAAGGTTCGCAAAATGTTGTAAAATCCTTGAATTACACAAAACATTAATTTCACATTACATTTTTTCATAAAATGATTATAGATCTATAAATATAAATAAATTGCCTCCCAGTGCGATGTGGTGATCCCTATATAAACCTATATAAATGTATTTTAATATTCTTTTTCTGATCTGTCAGCTCCATGAGAATTCCCAACTGTGTATAGTTGAGAGGTTGAAATTGTCATAAGAAAGCTGAAATAAAGAAAATAACAAACAAGACAATGCCACGTAAAGGTAAACATGCCCTTTTGTGAACACTCTTGTGTTCACAAAAGCCTGCTGCTTCATCTCAGTTCACTCCTTCCTGCTCCAGTTGGGAACCGTTGATTTTCAGAATAAAAGTTGAACTCAACACAACAAGGTCATGTATGGACATGATTTATCTGATAACTAATGTTTAGTTATCAGATAAATCATGTCCATACCATGGTCCATACATGTTAACTTCAGAAACAATTACTTAGTTCCAGCTGAGCGGCTGTGGTCTTCCTGCCTTTCAAGCTTCTCCCACCCAGTCCCACAAACACAGCTACGTAAGTATGATCACAAAAACATCCTCTCAAACTGTGACATGGCTACATTAATTTAGCCATACATTATTTTTTTTGTCAAAAACTGTGCCAGTGAGGTGTTTTGAAAGGTAATTTCTGAGGATGATACAGACATTTAAAGTACACATAGTATACAATGCCATCAAAAATGAATTATTATGTTAGTTTACATGTGTAATGATCATAACCAAGGAAAATATGGACTATTTGAAGCTTTTGCAATGTACCATGAACCTGTATACACCTGTAACAGTCAAAAACAGGCCGATGGAGAGTTGGAAAGGTAATTTCTGAGGATGTTACAAATAAGGTACACACAGCATACAATACCATAATATTTTTGTGTTATTAGTGTAGGACACTTATGTAACATCTGAAGATGTGTAGTTTGATTCACGTTTTCACATCATTTTACAGGATATTGCTATATTATTTCACATATTTTAGTTCTACACATCTGAATATCTGATTTGTAAAATGTCACAGACAGAAAGGTTTAAAAAAAAAGTAACAATCTCACAATTTCAGGGGGTGCGCGCAGAGCAACCTCTGTAGCTAACATACGTAGTATATACACGATTTCCTGGAGTGACCTGACATCCTTTTTGTAATATCCATCAAAATATAGATCCTACACATCCACTGGACGTAGATTCTAACAGTGCAATATACACTTCTCGCTATAAATCGAATCAAAAAGTATTTTAAAGGCTAAACTATCCTACAGTTTAGGATTTTCCACAAAAAAGAAATCGGGTGTCCGCAATGTTTTGTTGTCACACTGGGAAAGTTTGCGATCACGTGTCATGGTGACCGGTCATTAGAAATGAATAGGAAAAAATATTGTAGCCATGTCGCATTTTTAGAGGTTATTTGTGAACATACAGTAGTACGTCTTGCCCTGTGGACCAACATGGATATTACATGTTTTTTTTATGAGACTGTTGGATTCTCTGACAGCTGTGTCAGAAAAGAGGATGCTGTCTAATGTACGGTTAATCTAAGACAATGTCTCCCACCTGCTCCATGACACGCTGGTCAGGAACAGGAGTAGCTTCATTGACAGACTCATTCTACCATGATGCACCACAGAGCGCCACAGGATGTCCTTCCTGCCTGTGGCCGTCAGACTGTTTGACTCCCTCAACATCACTGAGTCCATAGACTGGCATTTGACTTAATTCACATGTCAGCAGCTATAACGCCATCATTGTTTTATGTGAGGTCTGCATTATTGAGCCTAACCCTAACTGTTATATAACTCAACTAAACATTTCAGCTATCCAATGCTCTGATTCTGTGTACATTTTGTGTAGTATTCTTTTTTATTCTGTTGTTGCATTTTAACACTTAATCATAGATCCTGAATTAGCTTTACATATTCAACCTATATATTTTTTGTATCTCCGATATATTTGTATCACCCAATTTCCCGCCGGGGATAAATAAAGTTATTCTGACTCTTCTCCAGAGGCTGTGATTTGGTTCTTTGTCAGGAGGTTTTCATATCTTGGTGCCAGCCTTCTCTCTGCTCTGCGTTCCACTTGTCCTCTGACACCATTGTAAGTGGCCTCACTTGCTCTAGTTCTATCAGGGCAAGAGGGGAGGGTGGAAATTGCCTCTTTAATTGAGTTAGCTTGCATATCTATTCCCAATTCCCTCCCCAACTGATCACCCGCTCTTAGTCTCTCGCTCTATCACATTATCATTTTTGCCTGTCAACAGATTTGGAGGTGAAGCGTCTGCTCTCCTCTTTTTTACCGGTAGTCTGTCTCCTTCCTCTCCCAACAGCAAACATTTACATTCACCTGTTCACCTGACGGTGCCTGAAATATCCATTTGTTTGTTTGTTTTTAGCCTTTATTTATCCAGGTGAAATCCCTTTGAGATGAACAATCTATTTTTCATCTCAAGGGAGACCTGCAGCACATTGGTTACACATGTAAACATAAATACTACAGAAAAATAATAATAATAAATAAATAAAAAGAAAATACCTGCAAGTAATTTTGTGAGCATTCCTGTGAACTGTTGTGGTACAGGGGGGCGACTCAGCCAATAGGGACAGGCTCCAACTGGAGGGACTTAACATGTTCTAAGAAGGGTAGCCACATTTTTGTGAACTTTAAGTCTGAGCCCCTAATATAGTGTTTCATTTTTTCCAATTTCACAAAGTATAGGGAATCCTTTATCCAATGTGTATGGGAAGGGGGACGAGGACACTTTCAATGCATCAAAATAACGTGCCTAGCCAGCAATGTGAGGAAAGCTACAAGTTCAGCGAAATAGGATGGCAGTAAATGATCAACAGGCAAGACACCAAACAGGCCAATTTAGGGTGAGGGATGGATGGTAACAGACGTGATAGCTAAGAGTGAGTCAAAGACAGACTTCCAAAACTGAGATAGGGTGGGGCAAGTCCAAAACATGTGGGCAAGATTAGCTGGTCCTTGGTGACATTTTTCACAGTTAGGATCAGTACCAGGATAGATGCGAGCTAATTTACTTTTGGACCAGTGCACTGTATGGACCACTTTACATTAGGTGAAACCCTGTGGCGGGCACAAATGGATGATGTGTGGACACGTTTCAAAATAGACTGCCAAACCTCAGTCCCTATCTCTATATTGAGGTCCTCTGACCAATTAGTGCGAAAGTTATCAGAGGGCAGAGGGTGGCATGTGAAAAGAGTATTGTATAGCTTTGAAATGGTACCCTTGAGGTTAGGGTTAATACTTAAGATAGTGTCAACCCAGTTAGAAGGAGGAATAGCAGGGAAACTTGGAAAACGATTACGAATAAAAGCTCGGACTTGTAAATATCTAAAGAAGTGGGACTTAGGTGGATTGAATTTACGGGCTAGCTGATCAAAAGATGCAAATGTTCCATCAATGTAAAGTTGTTTTACAGACACAATCCCATTGATCTCCCATATTGAAAAGGCAGCATCAGTGATGGAGGGAGTGAACAGCGGATTGGAATGCACAGGGGACAGTAGAGGTATTCCCTGGAACCCAAAGTGCCGTTTAAGTTGAGTCCAGATCTTGAGAAAGTTTTTAACAACAATATTTTTGGAGTATTTTGAGGATGGTAACGTCAGGGGGAGGCACAAGAGGGACATCAGAGGAGAAGAGCCACATGAGGCATCCTCAATCTGCAGCCACGGTGGAGGTTGTTTGTTAATACAACGCCAGGACAATAAAGTTTGAAAGTTCACGGCCCAATAGTAAAATAAAAAGTCAGGCAATGCTAAGCCACCCATCTCCTTGGTTTTTTGAAGAATGTTTTTCGAATTCTGGGTGTTTTCTTGTTCCATATAAACTGAGAAATTGAGCGATCAAGTGAATGGAAGAAATGTCTCGGAAGGAAAACTGGTATACACTGAAAAATATATAGAAATTTGGGGAGCACATTCATTTTAATGCAATTTATTCTGCCGGC
>NW_011333132.1:0-4770 GCF_000735185.1 Notothenia coriiceps | reverse complement strand
AGCATTTCAAGGTCCTGGAGTGGCCTAGCCAGTCTCCAGATCTCAACCCCATAGAAAATCTTTGGAGGGAGTTGAAAGTCCGTGTTGCCCAGCGACAGCCCCAAAACATCACTGCTCTAGAGGAGATCTGCATGGAGGAATGGGCCAAAATACCAGCAACAGTGTGTGAAAACCTTGTGAAGACTTACAGAAAACGTTTGACCTCTGTCATTGCCAACAAAGGGTATATAACAAAGTATTGAGATGAACTTTTGTTATTGACCAAATACTTATTTTCCACCATAATTTGCAAATAGATTCTTTAAAAATCAGACAATGTGATTTTCTGGATTTTCTTTTTCTCATGTTGTCTCTCATAGTTGAGGTATACCTAGGATAAAAATTACAGGCCTCTCTCATCTTTTTAAGTGGGAGAACATGAACAATTGGTGGCTGACTAAATACTTTTTTGCCCCACTGTATATATTTATATATACTGTATATATATATATATAAAGAATGAAAAAAATAAAACACTTACACCTACTCCTGCCAAGAAATTAATTAGGTAAACGTAGCGCACTGGGACAAAGCAGTGCTAGCATTGTGCTTTTATCTGTGTTTATTAGAGCGCTTAGTTGAATAATCAATTTTGATTGGTCAATCTGGACATTCAACAGTCTGTTATTTCTCTATAGTGGACCATTGCTACGGATGCACATATCATCGGACCTTACGTATGCCCACTGTTGAGTGATGACAGATTACTTTTCTGTCTCAGCTCAACCTTTATCATTGTCAACTCTTCACTTGAAAAGCGCCTTTTACCTGTTCAAAACTTCTGATCTGAGTTCACCTTTATAATCTTTAATGTACTTGGACGCCTGCCTGGCCTCCACTTGTTTCCTCAGCTATCTTTGTGCAGCGAACACCGTTACCTGTGCCCGAGATGGCAAAGCAGTGAGCAATAACGATCCCTGCTCATGGAGTTTTTTCCCAGATACCATTGCCAAAACTGCAAATACAGCCAAAGGCAGTTAGGCCTAATTAAAGCCAATAACCCATACGGTTTGATCACAAACTTCAATTCCAACTGTGATAGTGCAGCCTCCCTGCTTCTTTTTCGGTTAGGTTAATTTGCACTGATGGACTAGAGAGCCTACTTCTCCTCTTTTCTTTTCAGCCTCCAACTGAACCACATTAGCATCTACTATATATACCTTTAATGTGTAAATGAGTGCTACTGAAGAACAAGATGTTTACAGGGTTGCATCTTTAACTGGGTTGTCATTTGTTTATTCTAAATTGTCTGGGTGTTTCTTTGACTTCCAGCTAACTTGTCAAAGAAAAAGATCTGGTGTTATTAATAACATTAACGATGGCTCTGTTCTATTGAAGTGTCCCAGTAAACCATGGCAGTGTGACGGTGAGCCAGCATACACAACACCAGACGCCAAATGAAATTCAGCCATCATTAATTTTATTATTCACACCTGTGACCGTCCTCTGTGAGAAACTCCTATTGGACCATCCTTCTGAAATATTCTAGTCTGTATTATTATTTGACAGCATGTCATCTGGTGAAAGTGTGGAGATATAGTTTGCCTACAGGAGACGATGTTATGGGTTTTACTCCTCTCTGCTCCTTTGCTGCTGCTCGGGAGAGCAGATGTTTTGAGGTTTGCAGCCAATCGGTTGCACCGTTTGAGACATGGAGAAACGGTCATCATCGCAGACACCCTGTTGTCAGAGAAGTGAAAATTGTTCATTGTTGTGATTCACTCTCAATACACACGTGTCACTTTAAATAGGCCACAAACACCGCGTGATTGCGTGTCAGATCACAAGAACACAAACAACTTGATGTGTTTGCACACCAGATTGAGTGAGACCTGATGCATCTGTAGACTTGACTGCACACACAAACACAGATTCACCTCACTGAACTTCTGGAATGATAGAAGAAAAATATATGTGAGTTTTCTCTTTGACCAATGATGTGATGAGTAACAAAGGTCTTCTTCATAGTGTTGATGAAGATACATGCACCATACATAATCACAAATGTGTGGTTTCAGAATCAGATGAACAACATAAACAAATAATATACCTTATTCCATTGCTTGTTGTTTAAATCCACCCAAGGTTCAGACCAGTCTGACACTGACAGTAATTTATATTACCCCGACAACCCCTAATGATCCTGTTGACAGTGTTGCATGTTAGCTGTATGTTAGCTATGTTAGCTTCTCAGACTGACAGGACGAGCTGCTTCACAGCCCCCAAATATTACAGGTTCCAATAAATAACTTTTGAAGTGGTTATCCCCAAAGAATGATGTGCTTAAAGTGTAATTGGGAGATTTCATCAACTCTGTTCACCAGCTGTCTGTCATTTACATTTTTAACCAGCCACGACTACTAATGAGCTACCTTTCTGAAACTGAAGTGAAACAACGCTGTCTTCTCAGAGGAAAACTTACCACTCTGTTGAGCTCTTTCAGTTCTTTGGTGTTTCTTACTCAATTAAAGTGCCTTTTAAGATGGCTGTAAACACTGCAGACACTGGTATTCAATCATTATCATATTAACAGGACAGCCCAGGTTTCTTCCTTGTTTTTTGCTAAATAAACTATAATTAGATTCAGCCTTTGAGAAATCCACAGATAAGCTTTCACCTTTTTAATATCAAGCTTAGGTACAAAATACCCTTTTTTCATTATAAATGTCAAAAATATTGAACTCCCCATAAAAAGGCAAAACATGTAAGTAACTTCTATATTTTATTTGGTATCTGGGTCTTGTCCAGTACATGGCCATGTTGTTTCCTCTATATTTAAGTCCACTTTTAGAGTCAGTCTCCAGCTTGAAAAAAACAGTGGATGTGTTGAGTGCAGGGAGTAAAATATGTTTGTGGTAAACCCAGAGTGAAAGCTAGTGTCAGACAGAGGATCAGCATGTGTCTATATTAAGGCACATTTATCTAAAATGTGACATTCTTTAACATGGTTTGGATGGTTCTTTTTTTTGCGCTGTGCCGCCCACAAGGCATGACTGAACACAAGCACAGTATGATTTCTCTTCCTCCTGATCTCTCTCTCGTTGCCTGTCTCCCCATCCTTCCCCACTGTTTGAAGCTCTTTACCTCATATAAACCCAGCCGGTGGTAGGGATGCAGAGCGGCAGTCTGCGGTGAGACTGGCTGTGTACCCTGGTTTGAAGTGGAGATGAGCAGCCGATCGCTGCGTGGAGCCTGCTTATATCTTTTAAACCCTATAACAGCGCCAGGAAGAATGTAGAGCTGCTGAGCCATGACAGCAAACTCTCCACTGACATGTTTGCATTTTTCTTCACCGCAAACACAAGTTTCACACTGATACAATGACGTCAAGTAGTCCTTGTAGTCAGTGCTTGAATTGGAATAAAAAAGGTGCCAGTACTCTAAATCAGCAACAAGTATTTGGCACAAAGTCATAGTATATCCTATAATGCTGGTGGGTTTGTCTCTTTACTGTATATTTTAGAAAGGCTCACTGTACTTAAACAAAATGAGATTAGAGGGGTTGCAGTGGTAAAGTGCTATTTTTATAAGTGGGGAGTGGACCTGACACCCTCTAGTCTAGGGGGGTCCGGGGGCATGCTCCCCCGGGAACCTTTTTTTTTAAATATTGAAGTTAGATGCATCAATCTGGTGCACTTTGAGAGCAAAATTAAGAGATATATGGATACCTCTCAACATCCATAATGAAACAACTGTAAACAGATTTACTTTTTCTTTATGGATATAAAATAAAGTAAAGCTTGACTCCTACTGGCTGGTTAAATGACTCCTCGTCCCTGAGGCCACTACCAGTTTTTTGTGCCATTTTGCTGGATTTATTTGTCAATAGCGTTGCTGCACAAAGTGATAGCCCTCTAGTTTAAATCTACTACCCAAAAAGAAACATATGGAGATGGGTTACTATTTAAAAAAAATTGCAAATTTATTTGGGAACAGTGGGGCCGGGCCTCAAATCCTATAGGGGGGTCCGGGGGCATGTTCCCCCGGTAAGATTTTTTTTTAAATGTTGGACTTAAATGCATCAATCTGGTGCATTTTGAGGGGGAAATAAAGAGACTACACCCATATGAAACAAAAATGTATACATTTAAATAATCATAAAATCATAAGTACATGGCCATAACCAATAACATACAATATCCAATATGAAAAAACATTGAAACTTGTTTATTTATTTGTTTTTGGTTCATTTATAGTTGTGAGTGTGTCTGGGCTCCTGAATCGGCCTCTCCTGTCTCCCTCCTCTCCCCCCTGCTCCTCTTTGAGGCAACAGCAAAGACTAGTTTTAGCTCTCAACAAGTTTATCTTACCTTTTTTCACCTAGTTAACATTTTGTTTGTATTATTCATGCATATTTTACTAATCACTACCCCCTCAAATGGAAATATGTGTTTACATAAATGGTGACCGAACCGTTTGAGACCCACTGAGATAACTTAAACTAAGTTAACTATCTAAAGACTCAGAGAGTAATTTACCTCACCAGGGGCCGTATTCACAAAGCATTTTATCTTACCGCTAGGAGTGCTCCTAACTCGCGCTAAACATTTTACTTAGGAGTTTTTTCTTAAAAGTTATTCACAAAGCCGCTGAGACCTACTCATACTAAGGATAAATCACTAAGAGTGAACTAAGAGTGACGCGCCGTTGCTATGGATGACGTCGATTCTCGTGCATGAGTTTAGAAGCGGTCAGTACGGTGATTGGTTGTTCAGAGTAGGCGGTCTCGGT
>NW_011333131.1:0-4408 GCF_000735185.1 Notothenia coriiceps | reverse complement strand
TGCTGATGAGGGTGTCAGATTGCTGTAAATGTTGCTGATTTTGGTTTGGAAAAACGAAAGGAAGGAGTTGCACTGTTCGGTGGTGAAGGACGAGGTGGCGTTGTGACAGGGTTTGAGAAGTTTGCTGATGGTGGAGAACAGACGCTTGACATGACCCCATAACTGATAATGAATAATCTTGAAAAGCAGTGTGGCCTGCAACTTCATGTGAATGTTTAATGAATGTGACCTTTACATTTTGTAGCAGAGAAACATCCCATTTGCATACAAATAATTCCTCTTACTGGAGCAGAAATTATGTGCCTGGTTCTGTGATGACGAATGATTAAAAACAGTCAAAGAAAAAGTGTGGTGGACTGTAAGGTTTCCAACAAACTACACCCTCTAGTGGTAATAAGCGTGGCTGATTTGTTCTCCTTCTCTCAGAATTCTAGCGGTACTGAAATGATGTACTGTGGCTACACTGTGTATTATGTATCTGGTGTGGTTACAGTATACACTGACTTGATGAAACCCAGCCTTAATTCTTATAAATAATACAGAAAAAAATATGTATAGAATCATGATTGAACAACTCAAACAGCACAACCCCAGAAACCAATAGTTTATAAATCCAATGTTCTATACAAATCTCCAGGTAGTTGTATAAATTATATTTCTTGAAGTTTTCTTGGGTTCCAAATAATATTAACACTGGACAGTTTCCAGTAAAGTGTGAGTAGTTTTCAGTAAAAATGCTCTCCAAAAACCATCATGTGCCACAAAGGTCTGCATCCTGAACATTGTTCCTGCAGTAAACTGTGCTGTTGTTCTCCAGGGGGGAGTCTTTGAAGCCGAGGCCCCCATTAGGGGTGTAAATAGGCTGAATGCAGAAGTCTCCCTTGAGGAGCTGTTCATTGTTAAGTGAGACTATCTGAAAGCTGGCCTCAGTCATTTCCAGGATGGAGTTGTCTTTCTTGGTGCTTTCCTCGCAGTAGTCGTCTTTTCTGCGACCCTTGTTGTATTTCCAGTTGGTGGAGGACTTGGAGCGGCTCTTCTTGTGCATTTGCCAGCAGAAGATGCTGAGCAGCGCCACCAGCACCACGATCACAGCCCCGCCAATCAGCCCAGCCAGCAGGAAAGGTGAGCGTGGTTCCTGCTGCGTGGTCTGCTCGGGCCCAGACGCTCTTTTGTTGTTGTCGGGGCTGAAAGAGGCCGCCGTGGTCATGGCCTCTGTGCACATTGTGTCATCCTTGGGCCGGTAATTATTGAATCCATCCAGGGGAATGACACATATCCGATAGGTGGACTTTGCCTTGAGATTTGATAGTCTGATCCCTCGGTGATCCCGACCAACTATCCGCTCCCTGACGGTGTCCCCTGTCAGACTGGGGCCCATCCTGGCCCAGGTCACCTTGTAGGCAGTGACTGGAAAAGCAGCCACCCAGCTGACATGGAGAGCCGAACCATTCAGTATGGCAAAAGTGTCCTGCAAAGTCTCTCTCCTGGAGTCCAGAGGTTGCTTAGTCCTCAACCCCCTAGCTCTGGTTGAGTAGACAGGGAAGAGCGTGGGGAATGTGGGCAAGGAAGAGGAAACAAACCGGGTGACCAGTGGGGAGGAAGAGGCCAGGGATGGGATCAGAGCAGCAGGGGAAGTGGACAGAGGTACTTTCACCGTGCTCTGTGGGAAATGGACCAACTCGGCACTCAGCTCTCTGATCACCATGCCCCGGAACTTTTCAGGTTTATGGCACATGAAGCCGCGCACATTGAGTGAAGCCGGAAGAGATTTCAGCCATGACACCACCCATTTCATGTAGCAGTCGCACAGCCAAAGGTTGTTCCGAACAGTGAGCTGCCTGAGACTGACAAGGTCATCAAACACCCCCTCTGTCAGGGACTGCAGCTGGTTGTTAGAGATATCCAGCCTCTCCAGCTTGTGCAACCCTGCGAACGCCCTCACAGGGATCCTGTTTATCTGGTTCTCCTGAAAGTTTAATTTGACAAGCACCTCCCCTGGGAGGAACGGGGGAGGGTATGTGAGTGAGTTCCGGGCCAGGGACAGCTCCCTGAGGGTCACCAGGTTCTGAAAGGTCCCCGGTGCTATCCCTTCATCTGTCAGAAGATTCCCCTCCAACAGGAGGCGCTTTAGGCGGGTGACATTCCTAAATGCTTCCTCTGCGATAATCGCGATCCGGTTTTCGTCCAGACGCAACTCTTTCAGGTCATCTGGAAGACCAAAAGGAACACTGCTCAGGTGGTTTTTGGTGAGGAAGAGCATCTTCAGACTTATGGCCTCACTGAAGGCCCCTGCCTCCACCCCTACAGTAGAAATTGAGTTATCATCCAAATGCAACTCCTCCAGCCAAAGCAGCTGAGCCAGAGCCGCTCTGGAGATGGTCTGAATATTGTTCTCCTGCAGATGGATAACCCTAACGTTTTTGGGCAGGTTGATGGGGAACTCATCCAGCTGGTTTCCATAGAGATACACAGTTTCCACAGAAGCCACGTGATGGAGCTCCAAGGGAAAACCAGCGTTATTGATTTGGTTGTTGTGAAGGTAAAGGGTCTTATAACCCTCACCAATTCCCAGAGGCACTGAGGTCAGGCTTCGCTCGTTGCAGTAAACAAAGGTCCGATCACAGCGGCACTCCTCGGGACAGTTGGAGGCCCAGGAGAACTGGAGGTGAAGTCCTAACAGTATAGGTATCCACGGCCTTAAAAAGGAGCCCCAGTCCTTATTCCACAAATGCCACTGTATCTCCATATCATCAGAAAAGAACAGACACAAATCAGAGAAAAACGTTTAAGAAATTACGATTTGGAATATCCAATAGAACAGTCATTTGAATTTTGCTCTTGGCTTACCACCATGTCCAGCCCGATGCTGTGAGTAATCCCATCTTAATTAGTTGTCCTAAACTTCCCAACACAAGAGCGACGCTCTCACTTAGCAATATGATTCCTTCACCAGCCACTGTCCATAATTCAGCTAGGAAACATTAATGAAGTCACATTTTCCCTCTCTTCTCCTTTACCCCGGGAACAGCTCTCTTCATGGCAGTCGATGCTGACACAGCCTGTTCATCCCACCGGAGGATTATCTTCGGGCATCCTCCTCCACGCTTCTGCTTTCACGTCTCACCCGGGTAATTCCACAGCGATAAAGCTTCTCTGTGACTTTGGATCCAGAAACCTGTTGCAAAGAAAATAAGGGATTCAGTTGTGTTTCACCTCAAAATGAATGCAGAGCACTAAAGACCAAAAGGATGTATTGTCGGCATAGTAAGTGAAGCATACTAAAGCGTACAAAATAAGCATAGTAAATAAAGAGAGCGGAGCGTTGTGCATACAAATGACCAGCAGATTCCTCAGACACACAGCTCAAGGAAAAAATGAAAAGTGCAGAGTATAACATGAGCCCTAATCTAAAATGAAAACATACACAGAGCAGCTTCAAACTTTTTTCCCCAGTTGATAACCGGGTACGTGAACAGACTAACAAAAAAATATTTTAAAAACCACCCAATTCACAGGATCAGAACGTGATAGCCATAAGCATAACGTGAGCAATGACATGTGATGTGAGCTATTGATGGAGACGACTGGCTCTGCTGAGCTCCATGAGTCTGTAACCCAGTAAAAGGTACCATAGGAAGACGGGTGAAATATAAAGTGGTTAAAGAGGATGTGGCAGAAACAGAACACTTACAAAGCCATTTATTTGCTCTTAATTATTGTTAAATTAGACTTTGCATTCCTTGGTTAATTAAGTTTAGCTGTTGTAGAACATGATGATGAACGCAGCCTGTCAGCAGAGATAAGATGAGAAACATTTTTTGCACAGCGACAAAACAAAGATCGATGTTGGCCTCTCGAGAAGAAGAATGGTGCTACTGTGCGTACAAGGTCATAAAATATAAATAAAGTGCAGATATTGTTGCAGCATCATTATTAGTTGGAAACAAAAGACTCATTATTTAGGTAAATTGCTGAAGAAATATCAATACACCTCTCTCTCCTGATGCACACCAGTTTACAATCCAATGAATTGATGATAATGTATTATTAGTAGTTGTTAGCTTGGTGGTGGTGATGATGAATAAAACGGCAGCAGGCAGCAGCAGCCAATTGACAGATTGCATTGATTTGTGGCCAAGGCAGTTCAACAGTTTTATAATGTTCCTTGAGGGGGGTGGCAAACAAGGCATCACATTGAGTCCAATTCCGACCTCCCTGCGTTTATTATCGACAGGGTCTTTGGCATTCATAGATGAAAAATAGAAGTTCTTAAAAATGGCCTGTCCCCAGAAAAATTGGAGTGAGGAGTTTAAATGTTTTAATTAGCTGAAAACTTTTATTTTAATTAAAAAAAACGTAATTAATAACACATTTAACTTGTTATCTTTCACCACAGTTCATTAAAAAC
>NW_011333130.1:8774-12607 GCF_000735185.1 Notothenia coriiceps | reverse complement strand
CGTTTTGAGTGGGTCGCGGATGTGTGAGTGAAGAAAAAAAATTGGAATTATTTTTTTATTTTTTGGGGGAAAAAGTCAAACTTTTATTTTGAAGGCCCGATTTTCTAACGCTGTGCATGCAGTCGGCGTTGGACTGGAAGTACCGGAGACCATAAACGGCTTTTGAAAACTTCTGTCACGTAGTGATCATCTTCTCAATAAAATATCTTTGCTGATGTTTTTTCGAGTCTTCTGGCCAATCAGAATCAAGATTGTTGCCGGAAGTCCCGCCGGAGAATAACTTTGCGGTAGAACTCTTCTTTATACATCCATGGGTACAACTTCAGATAAAAATGAACACATAATGAAATGTGACACCTGGTTTGATGATTGACAGGTCACAGAACAATGGGGGCTATCTACCCTTACCCACAATTTAAAGTAAGTCACACAGACTATCTCCTCTTTACTCTTCTCGCAGCAAGATGTCAGAACAAAGTGAAAAACAAACAATGGCATAAAATATTATTAATATGTTGAGTAGTAATACATTTATTTATTTTCTTCTCAGAGTGTACCAGAATGCATAGTTTGTTAGTATTTCTAAAAATCTCCTGGGGGAGAATCCCCCCAGACCCCCCCGCTGGGGTTGGGTTTTCAGCATGTGAGCCTTTTATATACTTTGATTCCATCATCTCATTAAACCTTTTTTAAAAGCATACTTTAGTTCTGTGAAGGGATATAAGGGATATATGCACTGTACTTCACTTTTATTAATATTGTATGCTGAAAAGCGTATATATTACAGCACGTTTTTTTGTTGAATAGATTTGAGTGCTTCAAAATGTTGGGTCGAGATGTATTGACCAAGTAAAAGTGGGTCCCGAGGCCAGTTGAGAACCACTGAAGTAGAAGTAGTACTTTTGATGGTTATTGATAGAAATTGAAAGTCTGATCTAGTGATACAGAGGAGAAAGTTGCATTGAGGAACTGAAGAATTGTCCTAATGATCTTTTATCTAAATGATTTAGAGTATACTGCACAAGTTTATGTGAAAGTTTGAAAATGTGTCATTAGATTTTTTTTTTCTTTTGGTAAATACGACCCGGGTTTAATTCAACAAATCAAGACTCCATTATTTGGGTTCTCCATAAAACGTGGAATAATTTCTTCTATTATAGATAAACTCAAATACATATCTTAAATGTTTCCGATGTGATGTTGTTGTTATGATGGCATCGTGGTTTACCCTCATAGTCAGAAGGGATTGGCTTTAAACACACTCGCTGATCGGGGCTTTGCTTCGTTGCGTGCTTTGCGTGTTTCCTCCAGGCTGTGTATTTTTTTCTCACAGACAGGCGGGTTAGGAGTTACATATCTCATGAGATGAGAGTGACTTTCTTTCTGATTGGCAAACTTTCCAGATTTGACTCCGCCTCTCGCCAGGACACGGACCTGAGACCTGTCCCGTTGAGGTTGTGAGTATAAATCCTGTGTCGGTGTGACTTCCTTCAATTATTTTAAAGAGTGACAGAGCTGTGAGAATATGAAAGCAGTTTGTAGATTGTACAAGGGAGGATGTGGCTCAGTGGGTAAAAGCAACTAGTGACATGTTAATACTGTAAAGGTGTGGTGCTTTGGACACAGAACACACATTTCAGAAACTCTCAGTTGATTTTACCTCGACAGCAGAACCACTGAGCAAACAAAGACCTTCCAGGGATTAAAGAGCAACTTGCAGGTTTTTTACTACATTTATGCTTAACCTTGCCGGAAAATTACAATTAAAAATGTTAATGCAGGATTTGTGGATTACTTTGTAACGCGTTAGTCCCAACACTGCCGACTTCACACCTGCTTTCAATCAAGCCATTTACAACGGCATATCAACGGAGGCTCCACAACCTTTCTCTGCCAGATCGTCAAGTATCAGCCGTATCTCGCGTCTCTCCTCCGGTACACAGCACCGTAGTGTGGAGTTGCATTAGGTAACGCGAGATACGGCTGATACTTGCGCATTAGTTTCTGTTATGGATCAGTATCAACACTCCTGCCAGTAACGTTACTATATTATCAATGCTACTTTAGTTATAGCCTGATATATGATAGCTAACTTCACAATGTTGTGATGTGACTGACGTTAGCTAACATGCTAACGCCGGTCACTCACCAAGACAGCTGCCCTGTTCTCCACTGGTTCTCCTCACACCACAGCTCCATTTCTCTCCGATGGCCGTTTTTTTTCTAATCCTTGGCTGCTCCTGGTCTCTTGGACGCATAGCAGGCTCATAATTATAATCATATGCATTGGAATATATATTTTCAACCTCTTCTGTGTCAAAACTAGCATTGTGATCCATGTTTATTCATACGTTAGACCGGCCGCTCTCCCCCATGTTACGTCACACGCAACATGGGGGCTTTTTTATGCGGAAGTGAAAATGTCTTACTAAAACGACGCCAGATGTCACTGTAGTGTATATTTCTGTATATTTTTGGGAAAATCTAGTGTATTCATCATTTTCCTACACATTTATTCACAGGTGTCTCTAACCTGCAAGTTGCTCTTTAAATGTATCAATGAAAGGAAGAAGTGTAGGCTACATGATACGAAGGGAATACAGCACAGTGTAACACTGTACTTTATTACTTTGTAATGTAAAAATACTTTGTTACTGTACGATATCAATAACAATAATCCACAGCTCCTCTCTCTGCTCCAGAGGATAAAAAAATTGGGGTGCCTCGAAAAAACTTTTTGGGGACGTACCCGAGCAGCACCCTTTCAAGGCAGTAAACCTAGGGGAAACACTGTCACATCAAAAGAAACAAGTGTTTTAACAAATCGTATTAAATAATGTGAACTGTAAACAGAATAGCTGAAACTTTTACAAAAGAAATAACTCAGTTACCTCTAATCATTAACCCATGTTTGTATAATTGAGTTAACTCCGTGTGTTGCTGCTAGCATACATAACACCTGACGTGGAAACGTTACTCGTGGATGGGTCTACAGAGCTACTAGAAAGGACAGTCAAAACCCGGTAGCATTTCTCCGTCTGGAATGTGTGCACTTTTTGCTAAATGTTTAGACAAATTGCTCGTGGTTACTCGCTTTACATGCTAAACCTTTATTGCACTTTTGGCAACGAGCATTGTCCACATCGAGACGGTAAAGTTTAAACCACACCCTCGGAGCGCATTCTCTCCGCCATCTAGTGTGTTGCTGCATGTAGCAGCCTGCGTGTGTGTAAACTGCCCCCGCCCCCTCCCACACAGACAGGAGAGAGATTCGTCTGATGCAAAATATACATCATAGACGCATTTGTTTTGTCTTTTGCATATTAGAAACGAGTTGGCGACACTAAGACTGCTGATGTGATAATATTTTTGAAGCAATTAATAGCATGACATATATTTTTTTAAATGTCTCCAATACCGATAAAAAGACCAATAACGTTGGAGCTTAACGCGCATAAAACACGTGATGACGTCACCAACTAATCGACGACTGAATTAGTGGGCAACTAATTTGGTGTTATCTCTGACCGATTTTAATCGTGAAGTCGATTAGTTTATTGCACCGCGTACGTTAGTTGTTGTCAGACCCCAACTAAACATACAGTGTCGAGACATCCGGGTCAACATCTATCGTAGATATTATTACTATGTTGTCGTGGGAAACATTGGCCATTAGTTATGTGATGATACCAATACTATATAATCTGTGGTAATCTCATCTTTATATCCCTGAATCCTTTGTATGTGCCCTGATTTAACTGGCTACTGCAGTATCAAGAGTGGTTATAAGTTAATCTCTCTTGATGCTCCTCTGAGATGCTACGCTCTTCCGA
>NW_011333130.1:0-8490 GCF_000735185.1 Notothenia coriiceps | reverse complement strand
ATAAAATTAAGTCTGACTTCAAAATATAGTCTATCTCAAATAATGTATGCTCTGTCATTTCCCCACGTAAACATAACAGTCTGCAATGAAATGGTTGTCTAATGTGTGTTCCACTTCCTCCTTGGTGCATCGGTAACTTTCTCAAAAAAAATAAAGTCAGGAAAACAGATTCGTTTCTCATGCGCACGAGAAACGAATCTGTTTTCCTGACTTTATTTTTTTTCTCTCTCCATTTTTTTTTTTTTTCCATGTCCCTTTAGGGGCTCCGTAGATATGCGACACATTTCTCTGTGTTTCTTTTGTAAAAGCACTTCGGAGGAATTTGCAGAGCCCATCAAACGGACTCCAGATTGTCAGCCTCAGGCAGTTTGTCCAACAATTACACCTCTGCTGCCGGACTTCAAAGACAGACAGCAGACAGCGGGGGAGAGAGTTACAGATCACCATCAGAACAGACTTCAAGTTTTTTTTTAGAAGGGATGCTTGATTGATGGAAGCCAAACTGTTGTATGCATGTCAAAAGTGTTAAAAGACGCTCTCAATTCAATCAGGCCTGAAGCTACAAAAATCTTTGAATCTGAAATCTGGTGAAAGCTCAACGCATATATTTGTAATCAATCAATCATCAAAAATGTCTTTATATGTCCAATAATGCAGCTTAATGTAATATCATAGGAACAAAGGTTGCGAAGATTCACTTGATGTTACTCTGCCTCTCCTGAGATTACTTCAACTTTTTCTTTTTGCTAGTTTCTGAGGATTAAACTAATATATCTGTAAGCGGAGGGACATCAATGACAGAGGTCTCACCAAGAATGCATTGAGTTTGCATTTCCCCCCCAAAATGTTCTTGAATTATTACATATTTGTCAAAAAAGCCACATTATTTCCCATTTAACTCAATTATCTAAATAATACGGACACTTAAGAAAACCAGCCTCTCTGTGAAGCTGAGCAGTATGAAAGAAAAGCTGTGTAACTATACAACTAAAACTGATACCATATCATAATTTCGTTATAGAGTGCAATTGAAGCTTGATATGTTACTTATTCACCATTTCGCTCGCTGCAATAAGCACACTCCTTTCCTTGTCATTGCAGCATAATAATTGATTTTGAAGTTTCAACACCCCGTTAAGGCTACAGTTGAAATAAAATGAACGCAAACTATTGGATTTCGTTGGGACACATATCCCAACGCTACATGCCCATACAGCACACCTTCACTGCTGCAGTTACATTACCGGCACCCCACTTCCTGCGTTGGCTAGAGTCATGAATCATAACCAGAATCATCCAGGTTAAAAAGGCTGACCTGCTAGGAAATAAATATGAACCACCCACCTACAATTAAGTGTATTTGTGTTGAGTCAAAAAGTAAATGTATTGATAATCGTACTCAAGGGAAAGGGTATGAATCATGATGTTAATGGACAGTTAAGATGATGATGATGTAATAATGGGCTGATTGGTTCTTTCCGTCGTAGTTTTGCGGTTCTACCGGTGAACGTTGAGTGTCATGAAACGCAGCCTCAGATTGGTTGTTTGAACTCTGAGGCCTCGTATTGACTGAGGGAGGAACTGTGAACAGCGTCTGATTGTTCTCAGGAATGACGCCTCCAATGAAGGACTGTTTACCTTTCTTCAAGAGCTTAAGCATTGATCCAAGTAAACTCAGAAATGCTGTGCTTCATTTCGTCAGTTATCAGCAGTGTGTACAGAGGTGAGACATTGTCAAGTTCAAGGTGGTAGGGAGGAGGAGACAGGACAGAAGGAGGCAAGGAAGCTAGAAACAGAGAGATGTGAAGCATAAGAATAGGAACAACATATGTTTCACAACTTAGTTACAAATAACTTCTGCACAAAATATGAACTGCGACGTGATGGGTTTAAAACATGGACTGTATTTAAGAAGTGGATCACTGAGAAGTCACCAGCCGGTTTTTGGCTTTGAGTTTAGCATTTTGATAGAGCCAGTTTGGACCAGATGTTGAGGTTTTGGGGGGGACGAGACCACCATTAGCATAGCATGTATAACACTGTATCATGTGAATGTCATCTGGCCAGTTTAGTAGTGTCTTATAAAGAACATATAGGCTTTAAAGAAAATTCACGACGTGTGAAGTACTTCCAAAATGAGAGACGGTTCTTAAATGGAGTTGTAAGTAGAAAAGAGGGAACCAAAAAACACGTTTCTTTAAACAATTTCCTTGCAAACGTTAAAGTTAATCTCGTCTTTACATTAGAATCTTCCGGATCATTCATGGCCAGGTTATCCAATACTATGCTGATAAGTGATTCACCTCACTTCCTGTGACAGCAGAGCGTTGTTAGTCATTTTAAAGCTCTTATCTGTCCAGACACGGCAATCATTTTATTGATTGTGCGTTAACAGGAAAGAGGCAGACAGTTTATAGCCTTTATATCTAACGCAGTCAAAACTATACAACACTGTGTGCAGGCAATGAGACATCAAGAAATATCCAGGGGCAATCAGAGATTAGATATAATATAATATGTGACCATTTATGTATTCAACAGCAGAAAGTACGGTAACAGTTACAGTATATGGATTCATTACATTACATCACATGTCACTTGTTAGAGGCTTTTATTCAAAGAGACTTACTCAAAACTGTGGACAATCCCCACAGGAGCAATTTGGGGTGAAGTGTCTCAGGGACACAACGACATGCTGACTGCAGTGGGGTTTGAACGTGGTACCCCCTGATCCGAACACCAACGCACAACCCACTGCGCCACACGCCTCCCTGATTCTTTAGCAACAACTGCAAATTCTTTTAAAATCCTGATTATATACAAGAATGCATTTTGAAGTACTGAGAAAACGAATTAAAATGTTAACCAGCTACTTGTCTTTGTTCATATATATATATATTTAGGGCTTTATTGTAAATCATTAAATGTCAGACACGTTAACATTTAGAGAAAAGATGCTGACATTTCACTGACTCGACATAACATGTGTTATCAGAAAGGGAATGGCCATATATTACTGTACCTATGAGACTCATATGTCAGCGATGCATTGTACAATATACTTAACCTGGAAATGCAATGAAGCAATATATTTTCAGACGAATACAGTCTGTGCCTAGAGGCGAAGTCCCTCCCCCCTCCATGGGACCTTATTTCGGAAAAAGTATGTTTTGAAGTCAATGGAGAGAGAAAGATTATCTTTCGATCCCGTTTGAATTGTTCCACGAATTACACATTGTCAATTTAAAAGATAATTTTGCAATTCAAAAAAATAAAAATGTGAAGTAACACTTTTTTTGTGTAACTACATCTCCCGTCACGCACCACACACCAAGATGGCCGTCACGTTGGCATATTTCACTTCTTTCTTTCAGAATGAGGTGAAAAGTATTAAAAGAGGTGAAAATCACTCCAAGTCTGGGCATGTTGAGAGCTGTACATACACACAAGGCGAGTTAGTCGGTTCATAAGAGCCAGCATGCGGGACCGGGACTCTGGGATTTGTAGTCTTTCTAGTTGCGTATGTTTCATAGTCTTCAACAGTTTTACGACAAACTGTGACTTTTTTGACATGGAAATGATTTTTTTAAATTGACAAACATCAAATGTGTAATTCGTGGCACAATTCAAACGGGATCGAAAGATAATCTTTTTCTCTCCATTGACTTCAATACATAATCTTTCCGAAATAAGGTCCCATGGGTCGGAAGCAGATGGGCGGGACTTCACCTCTCTATAGACAAGGTAGGAAGGCAGATAAAGGTTTGACGTCTATAGTAAACAATCCACAAACAGTGAGTCTGTTTATATTATCAGAAACAAATACTGCAGTTTATTCCAAAATTGATAGATTAGATATTTGAATGATATCAAAGAAAAAGTCAAAAAACGTTAAAAAGTAAAGGATTCCAGTGAAGTACATTGAGTATTTGCATATCAGACCATATCATATAATCGTATTGCTCTTGCCAAATGATACGAGCAGGAAGAGAGAGAGTTTCACAGCCTCCACGTTTGATAAGCAGGATGCCTGCCCATATTTGGGTATCAGGAAGTCCTGGAATTCCTTCAGGTGAGATAGGAGTTTGTGACGCCATCATGCAGAGGGGGCAGAGCACACACTGATTGCCGTGTTATAACAACAGGTTCCTGTCGCTGATTATTGTTCAGGAACACCCACACCATTCCTCCAAACTGTGGGATCCTCGAGCTGCAGATGAGTTCACTTTAATTTAACACATTAGATTCAAAAAGCACTTGCAACAAAAATACAAACGATCACTGCAGTTTTAAACATTTCTAACACAGGAAACTCTTCAGCAATAGATAACTCCAGAAGTCCAGTGAACAGCAGATTGTTGATTGCTATTCTAACCCCTAAAGACATCAAGCTCCCACCATATCCAGTTACTCCTCCACCTGTCTGAGAGGGAGAAACCAAAGAGGAAAGGGGAAATAAAGACCATGAGCAAAGAGAGGTGGGCTGGGCTATTATTAACTCTATTGTTGGTGTGAAAAGTGGAAAAAACTCCCCACAAATGTGCTGCTTTTGTTTCCCGCTTTGTCCTGCTTTTGCCACCTGGTTTTAGGAGTAGTAAGGTAAAAGCTTTCTCTATGCCCCAACTCCATATTATTTGGGTCTGGTTAAAAATGCATGTATTAAGTTGTGAGTATTATGGAAACATATTTTATACGCCAATATATTTTGTTCAATTGTTACCAGATTGAGCTTATTTTATTAAAGAGACTGATGCTGCAATGCTAACATGTAACTACAAGTGCGGTTCTGGAAACTTGGTGAAAATGTGTAATTCAATCCAGACACCATGGTTGGTTTATATTACTGCTTCAGCAATACTTAAACAGCATGACTTGCCTGGAGGCCTGACGACGTACAGTACACGTCTTACTTCACATGTTTGCATGGAAAGCATTGCAATATCTCAATTCGCAGGAAGGTTCTTCCCACATATTTGAACGAGGGGGAGGGAGTGGAGATAGTGTACTTGATATAGGCTTCAATATACAAGATGATAAGATCATAGAACATATTCCTTGTGCAACGCTTCTTTATCCATAAAATTGGCTTCCGAGTTAAAAGGAAATGTGTGTGTGAGTAATTCTTATGACGCAAACGGAAAAGATGCAGTGCAAGAGTCCAGCAAGCGTTGGTTTGTGTTTCACTCATCCACGAGAGAACGCCACCTTTACACAGAAGTGACCAAATAAACTCAACGTGGATCGCTGCTTTCAACACCGTAACCCAAAATGGCTGCTCTAAGGCTGCAGTGCTGCAAAAGGAAATTGAATGCCTGGTTGAAGATACTGACTCTGCGTTGAAGCAGAAGGTTTCCTGATCGGGCTGACAGGAAACTTCTAAAGGAATAGTAATGGAGGTGAATGATTTACTTTGAATCAAACACTATAAAACTTTGCGCGGCATTCATGCACATTCATTGATCAAATGACACATAAAACAATGTCATAGCAGGCACGAACACACACACACACACACACACACACACACACACACACACAACACACACACAGAGAGCTCCTAATCTGTGGCAGCATCAGGTTCTCAAATTGGGTGTCAGGGTGTCATGCTAGCGTAACTTCAGCCCAACACAACACTAGCTGCGTGTCAACAGTAGTAACACGGACCACAATGCAACAGTAAAACGATGCACCATTGAATGGGTGACAGCCAGGCTTTATTTACCGGCAGGCAAACCCCCAGAGACCTGATACGATCTGTGTGTGTGTGTGTGTGTGTGTGTGTGTGTGTGTGTGTGTGTGTGTGTGTGTGTGTGTGTGTGTGTGTGTGTGTGTGTGTGTGTGTGTTGTAAAGAGACTAAGGAAGCAAAATTCCCCCACTGTTCATTACAAACCCATATTTCTATGTGTGTTTGCACACTGTGTTGACACTTTTCATTATAAGAGGTCGGACCTTTTCAAATTACGAGTTGTCTGGAACGCACCCAATGGTCCTAATTTCTTAACGTTGGCTGCACATCAGCCATCCAATATGGATTAGAGTGAAAAATCACATTGTTGTTTGGGCCCGTCAGTTCAAAACTAGTGTCCCTTCTTTGCAGATTTAACTCTTAATATCTAGTTTCAAGTTAGTGGGAGGCACCAAGACGATTGTATCTCTGAAAGTGCTGTACTGTGAGATAGATTAGTGACAATGTTTAGGGCCTGGAAGAAAAAGAAACGGCGGTGTGGATGGTTTAAACACAACAGCATGTGACACATCATTTATCTTGCAAGTGCATTACCTACAGCAGTGTCGTTGTATGATACATTGACAGCCATTGTTTACGAGTGAGATAATACGTTGTGTGTGGTTGAGTGTGGAACGGACACCGGATTCCCTTGAGCCGCTGAGAGACACATGTAGGTCAGGACAGGGAACAAAGATGCATTAAATAAACAGGTGTTTTTGCACTTTAAATCTGCAGAATTATCTACAGGTGGATTTGATGAAACATTTTGAAATCACACCAGGTGCTTCTGTTAAACCGTATTGCTTTTTCCAGTTGACGAAAACGGCCCAATTTGTTTTTCTACACTGATAGAGTTTAATCAATGGTTTCATCAGGACACAAAGTTCATTTGGAGTTTTACCAACGGATACAAAAATGACGTTAAGCTAAATGGAGGGCGTTCTTCTTCACTCATTCAACTGGTTCTTTTTTACATCATGGAAACAAAAAGAATGAGTATAAACACACCACGCAAACAGTTCGGTATTGTATCTAACTCTGATAATTGCCTATAATTGAATTATTATTTGCATGTTAAAGTAGCAGCTGCCTGAGGGAAGAGCTGAGTCGGAGACAATGCAGTTGCATGTTTGAACAAATGCACAGAGAACATTAGCTCTGCACGCAGCTCTTAGCTCTGCAGAGCTCTTTCTCCCTCTGCGTCACCAACAGCATTCCTAGTTTCACTGTCGATAGCTGATTCGTCCAAACACTAAGCCAGGTGATTTAACCAAACGATCAAACTGTTGCTGTGTTTTGGCAACCACAACCGTGATCAAGTGAAATCGCGAGTGCGTTCAAGTGAAACATTTTGCAATCAGAAGTGGAGTCACAGTTCAGCAAATATGTTCTTTAAGAGCTGAGCTCCCACTGAATCCAGCAGCAAAAGCATTACAAAAACAAGTACGATGGAGCATTACAAAACCATTCAGAAAATCATTGAGAATATAAGTGCACAAACATATCAGTATTCCCTGTGATGTAACTTTTCCATCAGGTGATAATAACCGTGTAGCCCCAGGATGATAGACATGTTGATGATTGGAGGTTACATGTTTACCTCCTGATCATACTTTTCTTTTATGGCCCTGACGGATGACATTTGATCTTTGGTGCCAAATTGCTCCAAGGAAAAATAGTTGAGAGGTTTCTGGACTGGTTGAATCACGACACTTTAATCAAAATGGCACGAAAGCAACCATCCGACCGTGTTTGTTTACGGGACAGACTGTTCGCTAACTGGAATGGAGAATTGATTTGGAGATAAAAAAGAATGGCATCATAAGGGTTAGTATTCAGAGTTTCTTTTCAAAAACGAATTTGATTACAGATCAGCTCCATAGGAAGCATTCCATGCAAGTTGACCTGCATCAGGGTTGTAACAGGTCTTGACTTAACGCAGCGTCCACACGGCGGCGTGCGTTGAAGCTTGCCGGCAGGCGTGTCTGAAGCTCGACCAACAACCAATCACGTGAATCTCCCGCCCCGGACACACAAGCACACGGTTTGATTTGCGAGAGCTTGTACTGACATATGATTTGATTGGCTGACGCTTCCGTCGAAGGTTGAAAAGTTGAACTTTTCTCAACTTTTGAAGCGAGCAACCGAGGCAAAGTGCCGCGACGGAACCACAATGCAGTTCGGAAAAGCGTGACGTCACCCCATTCAAAGAGAAAGGGAAGCTGCGTTGAAGCTTCAACGCACGCCGCCGTGTGGACGGGCCGTAATGTGTCACCTTAAATGTGCAGTCTCTACTTCTTTTGACAAAAACAATCTACTATGGCTTGATTTCCCTTTTCTTAAAGCAGAACTAATGCATTAACACAAAGATATTTAGAAAAAAGTGAACCAAAACTCCTGCAGTCTGGAAAATGTATTTTAAAACATCTTAGAATAAGCTGTAGTTGGAAGTCCTTTGTGTGCATAGACTGCATATCATGATTACATTACTTTTTATCATGTCTGTCTTTTTCTGGATTTATTTTACTTTTTTTCTTTCTGTAAAGCTATCTTAAAATAAGTTTGTAGATTTGAGAACGAAAAACAGTGTATGTTGCATGGAAGAACTGACTATTATATATGTTTAAGTTCTCATCAGTGTTAGGGAATAATTTGCTTAGGTATTCAACCTTCGACACAGTTCATCATTTTCTCCTCTCACTGTCTCCTTTCTCATGGGATAGGTCTACGGCCTGGGGTATTGCTGCTATCTCTCTTAAGG
>NW_011333129.1:0-841 GCF_000735185.1 Notothenia coriiceps | reverse complement strand
CGTGGAGGGACCACCCGTTCAGCAGTAAGTCCCCGATCAAAGGAGCTTCCTCTCTGGATTTCGAGGGCATGGAGAAACTCGGCTTGCTTCGCATGCCACCCATGGAGCCGCTAGTTGCAGCCCACCTCCAACTGTCAGGGCGCTCAACGTCTCGTCAATGCTGACTGCTTACCAAGCAGAGCTGTGCGAATAAACCTGAGCCTGCTGTGTGGGACGAGATTACCGCGATCAAGGACATTTGCCTCCGCGTGCAGCGCTGTGGGGTCAAAGCCACGAGTAAATCACTTGGGATGATGGTAGTGCAGGAGAGAGCCTTTCGAGCGATTACCCAAGATCCTCAGCTATGGTTTAAACTAGCTGATTGGAT
The DNA here is from genome assembly GCF_000735185.1 of Notothenia coriiceps. Lineage (NCBI taxonomy): Eukaryota > Metazoa > Chordata > Actinopteri > Perciformes > Nototheniidae > Notothenia > Notothenia coriiceps. The sequence continues at coordinate 474 of NW_011333129.1, read as the reverse complement.
GTTTTAGCCGCAATGCATGCTGGGATTTGGTGTTTATATGATTTGAAATCCGGAAAACATTGTAAAAGAATAAATAATTCCGAGTGTTCTTGCTTTTTTCTTTGAAAGTCATCACATAACGGCATTGTAATACACGGTTCGGCTGCATTACATATTACAGATCTGCCGTAGTTCTTTATAGAGCCCTGATGAGAAGACCTTTGGAAAAACTGGAAGAAATGTCGCCGAAACTGAATACTTGACGTGGATCATAAATATATCAACAATTAAACAACATCTTCAATTTCTCTTCACACAATACGTCTCTTTGCAGTATCAACACTAATTCGGCTGACTTTTATATTTGATCTAATTCGTAGATAGGTTATATTTACACCATAACGGTGCACAGCTGATATAAAAGGACTTTGATTTTCTTTGAATATAAGAATGTAAATACTGAGTCCGAAATAGTATAGCAATATGCTATAAAAT
>NW_011333128.1:0-3293 GCF_000735185.1 Notothenia coriiceps | reverse complement strand
TGTCACTGTGTGCTCTGCATGTGAGACCATTAAAGAGGGGTTCATCCCTCCTTATTCTATTTTACTTTGATACCCAGTAGTGTCTAATAGATCAGTTCATCAATACCAAGAGCAGAGCAGCTGAAAGTGAGATGATAATGCTTAAGTATTCCAATCTGTTGTAAACATGAACGCTCTTCTGACAATAGATATTTTTTGCAGACGGGACAGAGAAATAAATCTGGACAGAGTGTCTAACTTGATAATTTGACAAGTAAGGTACAAAACACTGCCTTCAATAAGGGGGACAGTTAAAGTAAATGCATTTAAATACAAGTGGGAGCCAATGCAATTGTCACTTTTCTGGTTCAGCAGGTGAACGTATTTCAGAATGTCGAGTTCTCTGCTATCGTCACATGGTGGCAGCATTTCCCTGAGATCTCTCACATGACTACAGGCTACACTCTCAGCTAAAGCTATGAGTGTTTTACCCCGGCTGCAGCCTGGCCACCTGCCTGCCCTGCTGGTCCATCGCTGGCCCCTTTCTCTCTGCCTGCGCCCAGCACATAGCAACACACACACACACACACACACACACACACACACACACACACACACACACACACACACACACACACACACACACACACACACACACACACACACACACACACACACACACACACCAGCCGATAGATCACCATCGCCCTCCTTGTGTCGGTGTCATCGACAGAATTACTGATGAGCCACATCTTAATTTAGAAATACAGTAATTGTGTCCAGATGGTTGGAATGTCTGGATGCGGTTCTGAAAATACCTTTCGGTGAAGTCAAACACGCGGTATTTCGCCCGCAGCTTCAACTCTTTCTCTCTCTCTCTCTCTCTCTCTCTCTCTCTCTCTCTCTCTCTCTCTCTCTCTCTCTCTCTCTGTGGTCTCGTCTCCGCTTCAGCTGGGCTTTTGTCTCAAAACATAAAAGGTTCATCGCCCACATGCTGGCATTTGTGTTCTGCATTTTTTTCTGTGTGTATTTGTGTCTGTCTGCATGTGTGTGTGCATATGTTTGTTTGTTGGTTTGAACATATGTGTATCTTAGCATATTGTGTGTGTGGTGCGTTGGGTTTAGGGTTGCCCTGGCATGACCACGTTGGGAAGAGGAGTCTGGGTCACATGGGCCAGCGGGTTCATGTGTAATGGCTCCCGTGTCCCGAGGGCAGAGGCAGCGCCCGGGGCTCTGATTGATAAACCAATAAATCTTTAGCAGCGTTGGTAATTAAGCTGTCAGGCTCGCTTGTTACTGACGACCTTTCCCCCCCCGCGGTGGTCACAGTGCCCTCCACACACACAAACACACTGGTTTCAACACAAGTCCAATAACGCAAAGCACCCACTGTCACGGAAGAAGCATGTCGCTGACATTTCGCAGCATATTTTGCTTTTATCAAGGTCAGGCGATGATGTGCCGGCACTTTCCCTCAAAGCCTGGCTCCCAAACTGGCTTCTGTCCATGCATCTGTCTCCACATGCAGGTCGTTGGTGTTCCTCTTCCCACAGAACGCTCCTGCTGAACCTCCTTGGCCGCTATTTATTAAATTAAGTGAAATATGAGGTTGCTGATATTGATTTGAATGTTTAATGAGTGATGGAGATTTGTTGACTTCTTGATCTCTCATTTGTTTGTGTTATTTTGCACTTCGCTCTTTTTTCAAATTTGCATTTTGAGAAATTGCAGAGCGTACGATAAATATATAAAGATTTAAATAAGTAAATAATAATCAATGAAAGGAGGAGGAGTGGGAAGGAAAAAGACAAAAAGGAAATAAAATAACTGATTGTATAAATATTCATTTGTAGAATACATCTTCTTTGTTTTGTATTTGCTCTTCTTCCTTTCAATTATTTTTCGAATTGCACTTTAAGAAATTACTCTGTATTCGAAAAATATATACAATTAAATAGGATAAAATAATAATCAATGAAACAAAACAATTATAATAAGATAAAGTGTACAGATAACTGATACATTCAAGAGGAAACATTATATTAATAAAGAATAAATAAAGAAATATTTATAAAGTGTTTTTCACAAAGTGCTTGACAAAACAATAAAACATCATCATAGGAATCGTACAATGATAAATGAACACTCAAGCCACGTGTTAAGAAGTCATAAAAGCACCAACACATAATACAAACACAATGAAAAAATAGTAAAATAGAATCAAATCAGGCACACCGGTTACCCAAACGGGAATGTCTTTAAATTAACCGCGGGTCTGAAGGTGGGTACGTGGGACAGGCAGTAAGTTGAGCTTGTGTGACCTGAGTGGGCGGGCTGATGTATATTAGGTCGGCCACATAAGCAGGAGTCTGACCGTGCAATGCTCTGTAGGTGAGAGTGAGGATTTTGAACTGTATCCTATAAGCTGCCAGTGAAGAGATCTGAGTATCGGGGTAATGTGGGACCGTTCATTTGACCGGGTGAGAAGTCTTGCAGCTGCATTCTGGACTGCCTGCAGACGACCAAGAGCAGACATGCTGAGAGAAGAGAACAATGCGTTGCAGTAGTCAATGCGAGATGAAATAAACGCATGGATAATCATTTCTAGGTCGGGTGTTGAAACTACAGATCTCAGTTTGCTGATGTTTCGTAGGTGGAAGAAACAAGATCTCGTCAGTTGCTTAACATGAGTATCAAACGACACGGATTGGTCAAATATTACCCCTAAGTTACGTAGTTTGGAGTTGGCAGCAGAGGAATATGGTCCAATACTTTTCAAAATCATGGGCACAACCTTTTCTGGTGAAACAACCAGAAATATAACTTTGTGCTCTTTAACTAACATTATACTATCACCTTTATCCTTGTACCGTAAACGCTGAGCAGGGAACTCTTCACTTGTTAGGTTTCAGCTGGACTTCAGTTTGTCTGAAAGCTCTCGGTCTCGTTCTGTTCACTGTTTGCTGTGGTTTTCTCTGACCTGAGGACGTCAACATGTTGGAGCAGAGCCGGTGACACGTTGATCCGTCCGACGCCACCCGTGTCTTCACACCGAAACATGATCATATGGAGCCCACCTGTCAATGGAGTGCTTCTGTAAGAAACACAGCTTATGTTTGCTTTAGAAGCTGTCGATTCAGGTCTGGTTTGATGGGTTTTCAACATATTTGCAGTAATGGAAGAATCACTCAGAGCCTTTACTTAAGTGTAACACTGAGAAAACACTTAACTGCAAGAGGCACCTTACTTAAAGGTGGGGTAGGTAATTTTGTAGAAACCAGCTCGACTGCGCTAGGATTTGAAAATACACAACC
>NW_011333127.1:0-1397 GCF_000735185.1 Notothenia coriiceps | reverse complement strand
GAGAGAGAGAGAGAGAGAGAGAGAGAGAGAGAGAGAGAGAGAGAGAGAGAGAGAGAGAGAGAGAGAGAGAGAGAGAACATCTGAGGGGTTTTTTCCCCCTCATTTGCTGGCCCACCTTCACACTCAAGGTATTGTTTTCTAATAGCAGCTGTCTACAAAATGTACAAACAAGGTGTATAATGAATGATGCATCACCATACATCACCTCCTACAGAAGAAGTCACACGATAGTACACAAGCCAAAACCTGAAGGCATTCACTGAATGTGATGGACCTTTTATACAAAAATATTGTCTGTGGTTGAGTTTATAAAATATATTGATTCCACAGTTCTTTCTTGAGCATTTTAAGATGAAAATAACTAATGAGGGGATGTTTTTTAATGAAGCAGCGTGTCTGCAAACATCGTGGGTATTACTCGAGAGCTCAAATGACTTTTGTGGACACATTACACAACATTTAATAAAGTAATTAAAATACAATTCTTCCACCTCTCGGTCACTCTAATTGTTCTCCTCCTAACTTGTCTCTATCACGTGACATACTTGTTAATGTGTCAACTAGGCGGATTGGTTAAGGTCATATTAACATGTGCATACATCTCCTGGGTAAACTCACAAGCACCTTTCTTGCGTCAGCAGATAAAAATGTAAATCCTTGGCCTGTTTTTTGTTTTTAGTAGAGAGTGCAGGATTTAAAGCTGCATCACTCTGACATATAGTGCTTAAACAATGATGCTTGATTTATTGATTAGCTTATATATTTGACTTGGTAAACCTTTTATGTCAGATTGAGAGAGCGAATACAGTGGAAATGGACTATAGATTTTTGCTTCTCAGTTTCAATATTTGACTGCCATGAAGGTTCCTTGTGTAGCTTTTCAACATCAATATATTTAAGTCTTCACTCATTACCACACACATTTGGAGACATGAATGTAATGACTGTAAACAAACAAGGCCATGTCTGAGAGGATTGGCAGCCTTTCTCTGGCCTTTTCACTGCATTTTTACATTTTGAGCCACCGGGTCACATTTTGTGGGAAATGTTTTTCCGGCGCAAATGGAGCTCAAGTTTCTCTCCCGAGTTTCTGTCAATGGCAGATGGTAGAGGAGTGAAGAACGAATTGAGGGGGAAAGCAAATCCAATATGTTTATCATCTTCTGAAAAAAAAAACACTGAGGAAAATGCTGTGTTTTTTGTAGCAATGCAAGTGATTTCTGACATTCTGAATTGTGTACTACCATGTTTCCAAAGCATTTTAACTTGATATACTACCCTCTACTTTATATTATTTTAACTGGTTGAGATTTGTAATCCATTACCTATAACAAACAATTGCTTTTATGCTATGGACAGTAGACTCTTCCTGTAATGTGTTCAAGTATTCGCAGTAT
>NW_011333126.1:0-1878 GCF_000735185.1 Notothenia coriiceps | reverse complement strand
CCCTCTCCCTCCGGTCCACATTAATACAAATGATCCCAATACGTATGATTGTATGAAAAGATCTTAAAATCAATACCAATTTATTTATTATAAACTTTAATCCTTAACATCTATCACTGTGTATATCACCATTCAAACATCTTTTAAAAGTTGAACAGACCCCACACAGCTCAGTGAAATGTTGACTTTATTTGATCATTTCAGTAAAAACTAACGTTCATATTTCTCTTTTTGATTATAATACTGATGAACGTTCAAAACAAAGCACTTTGGCAACTTACCACATACGTTTTGAAATGCTTAATAAGCACCGTAACTTTCATGATATAATTTCTCCGTCATAATCGTTTGTTTCCGTGAACGGCCGACTGTTGTGTGACGGCAAATTCTGCGGCTGCAAGGCATTGTGGGGCAGCATTTTCTCCTCTCCTTTCCGTAAGGGAGGTCCAGTGGTTCCTAAGCTAAAGGAGGTTATAAAGGAAGTTTGAAACCTCCTTTCCTTTCATCTAGAGAATTCAAACGGCACTTATCATGGCTGCCACTGAGGGACTTCCGGGTCATTTCACTCCGTTAGGAAGGTTCCTAAGAGAAACTGACTATTGGACCGCAACCACTGGTTTCAGACAGAGGGCAGCATGAGAAAAAGAAAGAGCTTTTTGAACATTAAAGCATGGAGACATGATACAAATCTGAACCTGCAAATGAGGAGAATAGGGACCCCTTTAAAAGGCTGTTGAATATAGAGGTAGATTAGGATGACTTAATCAACCGTCTGCTTTTCTCAATACTCAATACTTCTCAATACTTCTCAAAACGAAACCAATAGAAACTAATCTCACGTCTCCAGACCTCCACAGATCTGTGCGATTGAGCTGAGAGACGGAGCTGAAGTTTGACTGATCTTCTCTAACGAGCAAAGTAAATCGAGCATCGATCCGACACGAGGTAAAGGTAGCGGCAGGAATGAAGTCAATACCGTGCACACACAGCACCTCAATAAATAATAGACAAACAGCTCTGCTCAACCACATGTAGTGAAAGGGTTTATTTCCCGATCTGAAGATAGAGTGAGGTTTCAGGCTGTGTGTATTTGACATTCAGTGCGACAGCTACAGAGCACTATTCCCCATGGAGGCAGCAAGAAGTGCTTCTCCAGCGTTCCTGTCACGCTGAGGATGAAGCAGGAGCAGAAGCCAGGCCACAGGAAGCTAATCTGACACATTCAGACCTTTAGTTTTCTTATGAGGCGGAAATAATATCATCCTGTGGAAGAAAAGGCTGGCTTCATTACATCTGACACAGTGACCTTATTCTGGGAAAGTAGGTGAAGGGATAGGCGGCATGTAAACAAAGCAGCTCAATTATTCAGATCGCTGCTCTCGTAGTGAAAAGATGGAGAAGTAATGGGTGTTTATAATATTTAGAGTGTGATAAAACTAAGAGGGGTAACCGACTGAGATGAGAAACTAATCAGGAACAAAGTGGAAAAGGTTCATGTTCAGGTGTATATCAGTATGTAGTGTCTCTACTTTAAAGAGTCCTCTCCTGCTGATGTTCAGGTGTATATCAGTATGTAGTGTCTCTACTTTAAAGAGTCCTCTCCTGCTGATGTTCAGGTGTATATCAGTATGTAGTGTCTCTACTTTAAAGAGTCCTCTCCTGCTGATGTTCAGGTGTATATCAGTATGTAGAGTCTCTACTTTAAAGAGTCCTCTCCTGCTGATGTTCAGGTGTATATCAGTATGTAGTGTCTCTACTTTAAAGAGTCCTCTCCTGCTGATGTTCAGGTGTATATCAGTATGTAGTGTCTCTACTTTAAAGAGTCCTCTCCTGCTGATGTTCAGGTGTATATCAGTATGTAGTGACTCTACTTTAAAG
>NW_011333125.1:0-5212 GCF_000735185.1 Notothenia coriiceps | reverse complement strand
ACTAATTGAGGTTAGAAGAATATTTTCTGGTTCCTTTTAGTGTGTTGGATGTCATGAGAGATTGTGATATCTGACCCTTTATAAGCCAATTATATAATAAATACATAGAGAAAGTAAAATATTGTTGGTTGCTGCCCAAATGTGAAATGAGCCTTGTTTAACAATGGGTTAAGATATATAAATGTATATAAAAAACATGTCTATGAAGTGTTTTGCTCAAAATACCAAACAGATCACCCATTCTAGCCATGCCTCATATCCCTCTATTTCACTTCCTGTTTCAAAAGTGCTGATTTGGCTTTATTAAGCTTTTAAAAAAAAATTGGGATAAAAATAAAAAGGAGGGGTCTGAGCTCATGCGGGACCCGGCAGCTACTGTCTAAACTAAATACTGCCGTGATGAAACGCCATATCATGGATTATCAAGGATTCTCTCTGAAACAGTATGGAGCTCAAAGGCTTTCTCTCTTGCCGGTTATACCACAAGGTGAGTTCCTTTTTACTTCCTGCTTCTTCACACACATGCTCTCCAGTACAGGTTAGCTCTGAGTGTTAGCCATGCTAATGTAAACACCGACCATATTACGTCCAAAACAGTCGGGCATTGTTTCTGATAGCAACGTTTCTGATAGGGCCGTGGGTCCACATTTCAGATATGACGTCATATCGGACGCAAATCTGGATCAGCTCCGTTTTTAGAGATTTGGGTACGGAGGAAAAGAGAGAGGGTTTTATTCTCTGACACACCGGGGACATATATTTATGTAGAAAAGACATCAAAAAGTGCATTTTGCATGATAGGTCCCCTTTAAGATCTCAAGTTGCAGTTTTTTTAGCTAATTTGCTGTGCGTTAAGGTGATCTCAAAGGTGCTTTAAAAATAATGTTTATTATTACTATTATTATTATTTTATTCCTTAGTTTGTTCCCCTAGTTTTTGAAAGTCATCCTGGTTCGACCTGTTGGCTGAAAAACCAGCTCAGCAGCAGTGAGTGATTTCCCAGCATTTCAGATATAATTTGAAATAAACAAAACAAATGACACAAACAATGCAATGAACAAAAATAGGAAGACAAGGAACCAGAGGCAGTTCTTCCCTAATGCTTTAAGCCGCTGACACTTTTACACTTCTCATGTTTGTACAGTTTAAATTAGTTTTGATTGGCCTTTGATGAATGTGAGTGTGTGTGTGTCGCCCATACAGAAGCTGTCTCTGCAGGTGACTGAGAGCCGGGACTTAGCATTTAAACTAGCTGCTTAAATCAACCTGGGCTACACATACACTGACTTATGGCACTGTAGGTGACAAACTGTCAGCACACACACCTATCAGAGCACCACTGTGATGGGTGTGTGTGTCACTCAGTGTGCATTTGTGGCTCAAAGTGTCTGACCCGGTGAATAACAGTGATTTATGGCTGAGATTGGGGGGGCCCGTACACACGCTTTGAGGAGACAAGGTCAACTCTGCAGAGTACGGTTTAATTTATAGCCGAATGCATTTGCATATACAACCATAATGCACATGCAGAGGGAGGGTGCTCATGCAGAGATTAGGAAGGAATAGAAAAACAAATTAGGAAGGGAGAAAGAAATGAATTAATTCAAAGCATATAAAGGAAGAATAAGATTACAAATAATGTAACAAATAAATAACAGGGAAGGCATTGAATAAGGTCAAACAGGGAGAAGGGACACAGGGGAGAAAAGAACAAGCATTGGGTAATATAAAATAAAATAACAATAGCAAGAAACAGGACCAGAGAGAGAAAAGAAGGAAGGACATGGAACATAACAAGATATTTTAGAGTAGGAAAGGCCAGAGAAAAAAAGAATAAACATATGTTAGTAGCGGATGGAATGTTGTTGGTCACATAAAAGAAAAACAGATTTTACGGTGGCCGACAGGTGCAAATAAACAAAACACTTCCATTATGAGAAATGTGCGGCAGTTGGAAATATATAAACATAAATTTGCCAAAACACATTCAAATGAAGAAACACCTTCACCTTCTTGAACAAACACGCGCAGCTTTTATTAAAATCGCTGTGAGACGCTGCAAATACAAAACGCTGAAAGAAGCTCGAAACACAACAGACACGGGGACACTAAAAAGTGACGCACACGGCTTGGATCGAAGCACTTGTTGGCGTTCAGGGAGATAAAGGTGGCTTACTGTCTCAACTGTCTGTTGGAACAGTAAGCCTGGCTCATGAGTACATTTGAAATGACTTTATCTAGGTTATCTAACAGCAGATCTTTAATAATATCGTAAGGGGTTAAAAAGCTTTAGCTAACTTTCCAACAAAAGTGACAGCTAGCCAAATGTATTATCCTTTAACCCTCCGGATGTCTTCAGGTCAAATCTGACTGATTTACTACTTTCATCAATTATAACCTTTTTGTTCTCCATTCGATTGCATTAAGGCTTTATGATATCCTTCACAGTAGACATTTGAACATATTAAATTGCTGATCACCATTTTCATTGGATTGTGGATGATTTAGTGAACTTTGTAACACCCATGGTGTTCCCGGTCAAAAATGACCGCCATGAAGAAAAGGAATTAGTAACCATCGGGATCAGATAACACACACGCACGCACGCACGCACGCACACACACACACACACACACACACACACACACACACACACACACACACACACACACACACACACACACACACACACAGACAGACAGACAGACAGACAGACAGACAGACAGACACACACACACACACACACACACACACACACACACACACACACACACACACACACACACACACACACACATACTCTAGATGTGTCCCCCCCCCTTATGTGCCCATCCCCCCACATGGATCACACCTGGCACACGCAATACATGTTCAGTGTCTGTTCTTTGTATATTTACTGCAGTTGTTCATGTATACCAGTAGTCTGATACAATATTTACAGTTTGAAAGGGTGTTAAATGAAATTTGGTGATGATTAATGGTTTTTGTGTTAATGTAATAGCAGTTAAAACAGGACCGGTCAAATTTGACCGCGAACACCAAAGTAAGGGGGGAACGAAGACAATAGGAGGGTTAATGTCAACAAGTGCTTCGATCCAATCTGTGTGCGTCCATTTTTTGTGTCCCCTGGTTTCCATTGTGCCTTGAGAGTCTTGCAGCGTTTTTTATTTGCAGCGTTTCGTATACGCCGTGCTTGATGCGTGTTTCGTCAACGTTTTTCGTCATTTGCATGTGCTTTGGCACATTTGTGTTTTTTCTATTTTGCATTATTTTTGAAACTGCGGTTAATTTGTCCCATTGTAAATGTGTTGGACTGTTGTAGCCTATTTGCACCTGTCGGCCACCATATAATTAAAGTGCATGTGGAGAAGAGGAGGATAGAAACACAGATAACAAATATGCACATGTCTATAAAATAATTACTTCTCATTAAAGAAGCTATGAATATAAAACAATGGGTCTCCACAACAGCAAGCCTCATTGTCATAAAAAGACGTGTTGAAGGAAAACAGTGAAAGACGGTTTGGACTTGTTCGATGTGGATCAGTGATACTTGATAATTAGCCGCCGTCACCATGGCAAGAAGACTAATTGTTCTCATCAGATTAAGGGAATAATTGTGTGTGGATACATCATCAAAACATGGAAGAGGCAAATTTGATCAGAGCAGATGTTGAATTAATTGCTTTTGAAGCTGATTGCATTAATGCTCTGAGTCTATTAGTGAGACGGACTGGTAATTAACACCCTGCCTCTAACTCAAGCCTCAGTGACGATGCACAAACAAGCTACCGTACAAGTGATTTTCTGTTGTTTACAGAAAATAATGGTTCTGTTTTTCTGTTATCAGCCTGTTTTCAGTCTGCAGGCTGTTAGGAACACAAACATACACACAGAGGGTATGAAAGGTGTTGGGTATGAAATGCCTTTGAGTTGTTTACACTGTGAGTATTTAAAAAACGTGCCTTCTTTGTTTTGGAAGGGGGCCTTTTAGACTTCATTTTGTTTTTACCTGCAACCAAACATTAATATTGCATGGTAATGTTTGAAAAAGAGGCACTGAGAGCAGGTTAATATGAACATATTGTAATGTGTGTGTGAGTATATACTGTACAGCTCTTGATGTATCCGTTGAATGGAAATGAACAGGACTAATGTATTGAGAGGGTGAAAGACAAGGTTAGCAAACAATCGACTTAATGGAGAAAGTATAACTATGACTGAGGGGATTTGGTTGCATAAACCTAACAAAATGTGGGATCTCAGTGTCCGGTGTCAGAGTGCAGATCTCTGTTCGCCCACTCTCCATTCCCACCACAACAATATGACGCATCCAGTTCACTCGATCCTTTCATTCATTGGAAAAAGATGCTGCCAGTGGAAAATATGAAGAAACTATGTTTCCCATCACAAAAGGGTTCCTATTAAGCTGGTGTTCAGGTGTATATCAGTAGGTAGTGTCTCTACTTTAAAGAGTCCTCTCCTGCTGATGTTCAGGTGTATATCAGTATGTAGTGTCTCTACTTTAAAGAGTCCTCTCCTGCTGATGTTCAGGTGTATATCAGTATGTAATGTCTCTACTTTAAAGAGTCCTCTCCTGCTGATGTTCAGGTGTATATCAGTATGTAATGTCTCTACTTTAAAGAGTCCTCTCCTGCTGATGTTCAGGTGTATATCAGTATGTAGTGTCTCTACTTTAAAGAGTCCTCTCCTGCTGATGTTCAGGTGTATATCAGTATGTAGTGTCTCTACTTTAAAGAGTCCTCTCCTGCTGATGTTCAGGTGTATATCAGTATGTAGTGTCTCTACTTTAAAGAGTCCTCTCCTGCTGATGTTCAGGTGTATATCAGTATGTAGTGTCTCTACTTTAAAGAGTCCTCTCCTGCTGATGTTCAGGTGTATATCAGTATGTAGTGTCTCTACTTTAAAGAGTCCTCTCCTGCTGATGTTCAGGTGTATATCAGTATGTAGTGTCTCTACTTTAAAGAGTCCTCTCCTGCTGATGTTCAGGTGTATATCAGTATGTAGTGTCTCTACTTTAAAGAGTCCTCTCCTGCTGATGTTCAGGTGTATATCAGTATGTAATGTCTCTACTTTAAAGAGTCCTCTCCTGCTGATGTTCAGGTGTATATCAGTATGTAGTGTCTCTACTTTAAAGAGTCCTCTCCTGCTGATGTTCAGGTGTATATCAGTATGTAGTGTCTCTACTTTA
>NW_011333124.1:0-3037 GCF_000735185.1 Notothenia coriiceps | reverse complement strand
CTCAAAGTGCACCAGATTGATGCTTTTAACTTCAATATTTAAAAATCTTCCCAGGGGAGCTTGCCCCCTGACCCCCCTATGTGAGGTCCACACACCACCTATAAAAATAACACTTTACCCCTGCTTACACCTATATGCCGTGAGCTGATTATCGAGCCTTCATTGTAACAGTCGCGGGTACACTGTGTGTGTGTGTGTGGGGATTGTTGCAGTAGAACATTCCACTGTAGCGACCAGTACATTAATGGGAAACCCTAAATGTTTGAGCACCCTCTATGAAACGTCAAGCTACCCCACAGCACCCCCAAAATAGAATCTCTGGCGCCGCCACTGAGCCTGACTATTTGTGTTGGGGGGGCCCGACTTTTTTTTTTCTCCAAAGGGGGGGCCTGACAGAAAAAGTTTGAGAACCACTGCTGTAGGATGTGTGTGTGCTGTGAGCGTGAGGCGTACTTTGATATCCTCCAGTTTCTGCCTCTGGAAGTCTGTGATGCTCTCCTCCAGCTGTCTGATGCTGCGCTGGGCATTGTTCGACGCCTTCTGAGCATTTACTTCTGCCTGTCAATTAACACACAATACAGCATACAGAGCTTTACCTCAGGGTCAGTATGAACTACTAAAGGGTCAGGAAGGTGGAGATAGTCATGAGATAATGATAAAACCATGTACGTTACCTGAGACTGAAGGGGATTGTCAAGAAAATATTATAAGTGTAGTTGAATTCTTTAAAATCTTTCTTGAAAACTCAGTCAGACACATAGCATTTTGTGGAAACTGTGACGCTGTCAGATGTGTGAAGGATACGATGCTCTGTCGATCTGCTGGGTTCCGCAGTCGGATTTTCTCCAGTTTCTGGATCTCCTTCAGCTCTCTGTTCAGATCCGTGCTGAACTTCTTCAGATCTGCCTGAATAGACACACTGTCAGCTCACACAAAACTGTCTTGATGTTGTGTGTAGATGTGTTTCACTGTACTCACAAGACAAGACAAAAGACAGCAGTAGTTGTTTACATACAATGATGCAAGTATTCTTATCTGAGAATATAAACCTTGAATTGTATTTGAGGACTAGAACATTATGCATTTTGTAAATCATATTCCAATTGAAAAGAGAGACTACCCAGGTTTTTTTGTATTTGTTCCCTACCTGTTATTAGGTAATAAAAACTATGCAAAACTCAGAACATTGATTCCCAGAAGCAAAGCTTATTGGAAAGAGGGAATTCAATTCAGTCTGTCATTAGTTTAATTACAGAAATATCTCCATTGGAAGCACATATGTTACCAAACTCACCCTTTTATTCTTAACTACTTCTCCATAGGCTTTTAGAGGAGCGACAACTCTTGTCTCCAGTCTCTCAACCTGCAACAATAAAGCGCTCATCGTTACATCAACTAATTCCTTTTTTGCAGAAGATATGGAGCACATAACATAACCCCAGCGTCTCCTACCTGAGCCTGCCTGTAGTCCTGCACCATGGCCAGGTCCTCGGCCAGGTTCTTCAGGCCGCTCTGCAGCTCGGGGTCCTCTCTGCTGGAGAATTCAAAGAGCTGAGCCACCAGCAGGTCGGCCTTGTCTCTGAGTCTGGCCGTCTTCCTGGTGTAGGAGGCCAGCAGGGAGCAGATCTCCCCCAGGTACTTCTCTGCATCCTTCACTGCCTGCTCCATGCTCTTCACCTGGACATCCCTGCCAGTAGGATATCTATTATTGTAAAATATGGGGAATAAACTAGCTATTAGTTATTGTCTCTGTGGATAATGTGAAGGATAACAGAACTGACTCCTACCTGGAGAAGAGGGTGGTCATATTTGCTCGGTTCCTGCAGCTGCTGTGCTTTGTTGACTCGGCTGATTCTCACCTTTACCAGGTAACAGAAGACAGTTGCCATGGAAACACTTACAACAGATGGTGTGCAACAGCTGAAGTGAGGGTGTAATTGCTGCTTTTCGCCACACGAGGGCAGCAGAGCATTATTATCGCCATTTTACAGGGAGGAAGAACTGAGGAAGAGTCTTTCTGTCTCTTCTACAGAGTTCTTACACCTTTTCCAAAGTCAAATTCAAGCACTTTTTCAAGGTACATTTCAAGCTTATGAAGCATCTTACAGCTGTTGTAAATTACATTTTTATATACACATAGCCTACTTATCCTCAAATGATTATTTCCCTACCTCACATTAAATCAGATGTTCTTTATGCTATAAACAACCAAATGTGTGTTTTGTGATAGCATTCTACATGAGGAATAAAAATGTAAGAGAAAACAAAGTTTAATATTTCAAAATGAGTGACCCATCTGTACGTAGACTGGGCATCCCATATAACCTGGCTGAGCCAATACACAACAATCAGCCAAATAACTTTTCAATACATTCTCTATTAACATGTTTGAGGTCCTTAGGTTGGCAGTAAACATAAGGCCTACAGTATATGCACACATATACTGTATAAACTCAAATGTGAATTTTCCTTCACATTGAATCAGCAATCAGAAATTATGCAAATCAAATCAACTTTCAATGAGTCTTTTAGCTCCTTGAGTTGAAAAAGCAAACCAAAAACCTGCACAGAACACTGCACTGAATCATTCAAGGTAAGGCTAAACAGCGTACGGCCTGTTAGGGAGTGTCTTTCAGTTCCTTGAGTTGGTCCGTTAGCTGTCTCTCCAAAGTCTCCAGATGTCTTTACTTTTCCTTAGCAGCTCTTCCAAGGCCATTGGGCTTGGAGATGAAGCTTAGTTTTCTTTGTATGCTACTGTGTACTTCTTCTACTCCACAACAGTTCAGATGTACATGGTGTACTTCTACTCCACTACATGTATTTAATACCTTCAGTTCCTTTACAGATCTGGATGAATGATGTGAAATATAATCAAGTGTTAAATCAGACTTTAGTTCCACCTGGAGTAAATCCACCAGCTACCCTGCAGTATACAAAGTCATTAAAACTAGCTGCACCTTTACCAGCTTTGAGAACACTTTCATGATCAATCATTATAAAACATATCATATATATTATTCTGAAATGGAGCCTCAGT
>NW_011333123.1:0-2748 GCF_000735185.1 Notothenia coriiceps | reverse complement strand
TGCTAATAGAGTGGCGAAGTCCCTCCCTTTCCGGTGGACCTCATGGGACCTTATTTCGGAAAAAGTATGTATTGAAGTCTATGGGGAGAGAAAATGTATCTCTCGATCCCGTTTCAATTGTGCCACGAATTACACATATGATGTTTGTCAATTTTGAATTTCAATCTCAAAAAAGTCACAGTTTCTCATAAAACTGTTGAAATATAAGACTATGAAAAATACACAACTAGAAAAGACTACAAATCCCAGAATCCCGGTCCCGCATGCTGGCTCTTACGGAATCGACTAACTCCCCTTGTGTGTATGTACAGCTCTCAACATGCCCAGACTTGTAGTGATTTTCACCTCTTTTTAATACTTTTCGTGAAATGTGCCAACGTGACGGCCGTCTTGGTGTGCGGTGCGAAACGGGAGATGTAGTTCATTGAGCCGTTTCACACAAAAAAAAGTGTTACTTCAGTTTTACGACACATTTTTATTTTTTTGACTTGGCTAAATTATCTTTTAAATTGACAAACATCATATGTGTAATTCGTGGCACAATTCAAACAGGATCGAAAAATAATCTTTCTCTCTCCATTGACTTCAATACATACCTTTCCCGAAATAAGGTCCCATGGAGGTCCCCCGGAAAGGGAGGGACTTCACCTCTCTATAGCTAACCTGTTCGCAATCAACTGCTCACTAAGACATTGAGCAGACACAGATACTCTCACAAGACATTTAGTTAGTTAATATCCTTGTTGAGGCTCAAATATAGCACAGCAAAAACAACAAACAAAGCAACAAAGTAGATTGGAATGCTGTTATTAGCTTGTTAGCATTGCTAGCTTCTGTTTTTATCTGTTTACAATCCTGCTCTGCTATTTCCTGTCCATTATTGCTTTTGGCCACAAAACGTTCACCTTCTAGATTTCGTTCTGCAGCGTAAGACGGGTGCAATCAAACAAATTGGTCAGTATTGCTAAGTCGAACAGTGAGAACAGAGTGCCACCATAGACTAAAAACTGAAAATATCAGCAAAGATGATGGTAGTCACTGTCACTCACCTTCTCTCCGGTTCAGTTTAGCAAACCCCGGCCCGTGGCTGCTCGACAACTGTGAGGAGCTTCTGAAGGACGATGGCAGCAGATTGGATACGAGAGGACTGTGACACACCTCTGTGAAACAAAACAGAGGAAACAAATGGTTTATAAGAACAAGAACCCTTAGGAAACATACCACTGATCGTTGAGGTCCTTTCAGTCTGTTCACAGTAAGAACGCCTTTCATAAGTCTGAGTTTTATTGAACTTTATCCCCAATTATTAAGCCTTATATCAACCTTGTGTTAACTGCTTTTTGACTGACAGAGACATTCATTAGACAAACTGGCCTCTGAGGTGGCTTACCACACCATATGCACTCTGATGGATATAGATTTTGTAAAAAACAACACATTTACCCTGTTTCACCGACTCAAAGACACAAAAAGATTCAGTTTTTCTATGAATATTTCTATATACATTAATGAGCATTTATATGCAGGAGCCTTCATCTGTTAATGGATGTTTCCTCTATCGCTGAGAGGAGAATATCTCTAAGAGCAGAGATGTATCTCTTGGGGAGAATATATTAATGAAGGATCTTGAGCTGTCTTTACTTTGTTTAGTCAAGATTTAATCAGACTTGGCCTCGCTGCTTTGATATTGGATTCCTGTCCGTTGAGGAAACTTAGAGATGGTTTGACTTTGGTCTCTCTTTCATGGGGCTTTGATTTTATCCGGCTTTTGTTTATCGTCGTGAGTTGTCTGCACATTGCAAGAACAATCTGTCACAATAAGCCTGAGGTATATGTTCCATCATTGTGTATTGCAAACCTGACATGAACTGTGACATGTCTCCATGCTTTCAGGTTCGAAAAAGCTCTTTATTTTTCTCATACTGCCTGTGCTGCAAGGCCGGATTAGTACCTCCAGGGGCCCCTGGGAACTGAGCGCTCATGGCCCCCCCCCCCCAACCAGTGGCGGACTGGGGGGAAAAAGTTGCCCAGGGTTTAATTGACAGACAGGCCCACTTAATGCGCGGCATATTGTATTTTTTTTCAAATCCGAGCGGCCCTCCGGCCCACGCACAGCACCGGCCCACCGCCCCTTAGACTATAACGTACAATGTGCGAGAGATTCCCTCTGGAGGAAGCTTTGGAATTTTAGCCTTTGCAGACCATTGACATGCACAACAACCTATATAACACACTACAGGTGTCAGGATTTGTGGAAAAAGGTAGGACCCAAATGCAGAATACAAAAAAGGCAAAAAGGTCAAGGAACAAAAGGCGAGCTTTATTTTAAAAAAGCTGATAACTGAAAAAACATTAAATAAACAGGAAGCACGAGGTAAACAAAAACTGACCGTGACCAACATGGAGGGATTCGGGAAAGACAATGAACCGACATGAAACACAAGGGAAGAGAAGACTAAATACAAAGAAAGGTAATCACAGGACAAGACTGGGCAGGGGAGGCGGAAACACAACAGGTGAACACAATCAGACAAGCAGACACAGGAGGGAAAACACAGGAAGGAAGACAAGACACAGGGAGAACAGAATTGCAAAAATAAAACCCATGACAAGACAGACAAAACGAAGATCGTGACAACAGGAAAGGGAATACAACCAAAACGCATAATAAGGCCTCTTTAATTAATACTAAAAGTATAGCAGCAGCAATAATGTCACAAGAATAGAAAACATATTTTCCATCTATCG
>NW_011333122.1:0-2552 GCF_000735185.1 Notothenia coriiceps | reverse complement strand
CTCTTCTACTTTTACTCAAGAACAAGATCTGATTACTTCTACTTTTACTCAAGTACAAGATCTGAGTACTTCTACTTTTACTCAAGTACAAGATCTGAGTACTTCTACTTTTACTCAAGTACAAGATCTGAGTACTTCTACTTTTACTCAAGTACAAGATCCGAGTACTTTTACTCAAGTACAAGATCTGATTACTTCTACTTTTACTCAAGTACAAGATCTGAGTACTTCTCCTTTTACTCAAGTACAAGATCTGAGTACTTCTACTTTTACTCAAGTACAAGATCCGAGTACTTTTACTCAAGTACAAGATCTGATTACTTCTACCTTTACTCAAGTACAAGACACGATACGATAGAATAATACTTTAATGGTCAGATCAAGTAAAAACACATTTTGATACTTCAGATTAAATTCTTTTTAAATATCTAATTAGTTTTGATTGCCTTCTTACTCCTAATGTTTTAATAGTGCTAATAAATTGTTTAAATTCTTGATAAAAATGTACAAAATGTGGTTTGGAGTCAGCCCATTTCTTTTTACAATTAACTGCACACCATCATCCCTGAAGAACATGAGAGTGTCCTGGAGTTGAACCTTTTGCTTCCTAATAAACAGAATAGACAGAATCACAGATGTAAAGGACACAAAGAGTCTATCACTTGTACATAGACTCTTATGGCACTACTTGTATTCCATGTTATTCTATTTACTTGCACTATTTGATCTCAGATTTCATCGACATAACTTCACTCGTTGAAAACAGCCGTGTCCGAGTCAGATGGTCTCCTCGATGTGACTCAGAGCTGCTGGGTGGTCATGAGATGGTCTCGTATCTGTTGTCACACTGAGGATGATCTGCTGACAGCTCTGACTGACTTCATGTTCAACAGGAGACGTATTTGCTTAGCTGACTGTAAAGCAAACAGGCGTGTTAGCGCTGGACCTGAGAGACGGAGACACCTCTTCTCTTTCAGCTGTTCAGCAGGAGGCCATGCAGCAGCAGGGGCGTCCGTTTTTAACTGAGGCCCACAGACAGAAAGAAGTACGAAGGGCTGGGCAGCTCACTAGAGGTGAGGTGTACTGCCTCATAAGTTCAGTTACAAGTCAGCTAAATCAACCAAATGTAGGTCAATTAAGCTTGATACACAGAAGCCAACCTCTCCCAGCTCTCCATAGAGTTTCATGTATCTTGTTTCAGAAAGAGTTGGTAGCTCAGTCCTTAAAACAGAAGCCTCAGATTGCTTATAATGAGGGGGAATTGGGTTTGAAATGTATTTGGAAAAGGATCATTAACACATAAATACTGTCATATATTTATACATGTAGTATAGTTTGGACTCCCTTACCCTAAAGCATCTTTGCACCACCAGGCCAACCCCACATTACTGAAACGTTATCAGCTGATCCCGATGCCCAGCTTTCAGTTTCTGCTCACCCTGAGTCAACACATTAAGAGGGTCAGAAGTGATGGATCACATTGAGATAACGCCTCCTCTCCTGTCCCAATCTCTTCTCCCTCTCGAGGCAAAGTCCACCGCTGTTTGCCCTGAGCGTGGAGAAGTCCTCCAGCCTCATAAAAGCCTCCATCCTCACGGCCAACAGCTGCTTAATTAGTGATAAAAGCCTCGCTGTAAAGCAACGCTGATGTCACTGTGACGGGCTCGCAGACTGAGGAAACAGATGCTAAAGCTAATGCTAATCTAAGTAGCATGGTGCAGTATTTACAAGACGTTACATGCAGTGCCTTGAAATGATGACTACTAGGAGTTTAGCCTTTGCAGACCATTTACATGCATTGAAACACACTACAGGATTGCACATAGTTAGTACGGTGTGTCTGATCTGTACATTGGATTTGTAAATAGCCCAATCATTGATGATGTTTAAATAAATGCGTATGCAGGTGTTAATGTCGCCTGGCAACAGCCGCTGTATATTGGAGAGGACAAATGAAAGAATGACAAAGAGTAGAGAGGTTTTTCAAATGTATAAATGGAGACGCGTGTAAGAAAGTGACCTGACGAAAGACAGACATTTTGACGAGACATCAAAAAACATATCTTAGGTATTCAAATGTATTATTTTCTAATCATTTAGCGGTTGTTTAATATTATATTTTTGTGTCACGTGCCAACATGTACGTCTAAATGTTTTCACTCTGCCAGAAATGACATTAGGTGGTTGGCAAATATTGAATCTTTTATTCATTGCTCTAAAATTTGAATTAAAAAAACTCAAAATTCCTAGAAATACATTCCCTTAAAGGAAGTGTGTGTGTGTGTGTGTGTGTGTGTGTGTGTGTGTGTGTGTGTGTGTGTGTGTGTGTGTCTGTCTGTCTGTCTGTCTGTCTGTCTGTCTGTCTGTCTGTCTGTCTGTCTGTCTGTCTGTCTGTCTGTCTGTCTGTGTGTGTGTGTGTGTGTGTGTGTGTGTGTGTGTGTGTGTGTGTGTGTGTGTGTGTGTGTGTGTGTGTGTGTGTGTGTCTGTCTGTCTGTCTGTCTGTCTGTCTGTCTGTGTGTGTGTGTGTGTGTGTGTCTCTGTCTGTCTGTGTG
>NW_011333121.1:0-5384 GCF_000735185.1 Notothenia coriiceps | reverse complement strand
CTTGTCAAAAACACAATAACCACCTTTCACCTATTGTGTAAGTACAACAAGCAGGTCACACAGTATGATCACAAATATATAAAAACTCTGTTAAAAATAAGTTTTTATTAAAAAGTACAGGCTGCATAGGTTCTCAGCCTTGGAGAAACTTGACATGTTTTGGTACTGTGTCTGAATCTCTCTTTAGTGGTTCATTAATAAAACTGATATTTCAACGTGTGCCTACTTACTTGTACTGTCGAGGTTAATTTCAGTAGTTGTGTGCTATAATGTATTTACAAAGTGTGAAGAGGAGTCAACTTTAGAATAGGGAACCTGTTCAGGTCAATTAGAGTCAAACTACTAGCTTATTGGTTATGAACAAGACTTCACTTTAAAATAGGGAACATGTTCTTAGATATAAATACCTAATTAGAGTCAAACTACTAGCGTATTGGTTATGAACAAGACTTCACTTTAGAATAGGGAACATGTTCTTAGATAGAAATACCTAATTTTGAGTTATTTAGACACAATTAACACTTATAGTTTCATGTCTTGTTACATAAGAATAGATCATATTTTTTAAGCGCTATTATGGGAGAATTACTATTCTTGTGGTACTACTGCCTTATTACGCCCATATTGAGCAGAGCATATTAAGACCAAAACTCATGTACAACAACTTCCTTATTTAAATAAGCACGAATTAGAGGGTTATTGAGGAAAAACTCTCAACTAATGGCCTATTACTTATATAATACGGTCATGTAGAATAAGGCATTAATAAGTGTTTTATAATGACTAATAAAGAGCCAATATACTGCTAATATGCATGTTAATGAACAACTAGTTGATGGTGAATTTGTGTACCTTAATATAAAGTGTTACCATAAACATATACATATATGCACACAAATGTATCATACACACATAAACGTACACATTCATATACAGTACATATAGGCCATTGGTATGGAGTCAGATTTGGGTCTATATTGTAGCGCGCAAAATAATTGGCCTTAAAATAACACATTTTGGACCCACACTACCTGTGCCTCTCTGAAGATGTAAGGACCCAGCTGCTGGCGCTTCTCCAGAATGTGCTGGGCCTGCTCAGGAGGGATGTCTATCTGCAGGGCGGGGGGCATGGATGAGTTGATGAAACAGTTTATGATGGTGGAGATCTTTTGCTGGATGGTGGCCTCGTCACTGTGGGAGTGACAGAGGTCCTGAATACGGGGAGGGAAGGGACTGATGAGGAAGGACATGTGTGCTGGGAATCCTGGAATGAAGTTGACCTTTTTGCTTTGTCGTAAGACAGGGTTAAAGACCTTTTCAGCAGCTCAATGTACGACTACAAACACATTTTATTTGCCCAAGTAAGATCAGTTTTTATCATTTTCCATTAGAAATGTCTGAATGTGTGTCTGCTCTGCTCTTCTCACAGGATTTAGCAACATTTGTATAAAAATCTAATGACTGTCTTTTGCTTATGTTTAGGGCAATATCAATACAATCTGATCAAATCACATTCATGTAGTCCTTATGAAACAGACGAGCTGAGTTTATGAGAGTGAAGGGCAGGGCCTTGATATTAACACTCAGTGAGCAGCAGGTTGTGACAGATTTACATTTCTGGCCCAAGCATGTCTTAAGATACAAAAATGCAATTGAAAATAACATGTATGATGTGTTTTTTCCACCAAAAAATGTGTATATTGTCGACAATCCTTTTCCATCACTGAATTCATCCAGGACTCATGAACATGTTTACCTGGAGGTTTCAACTCTCTCACTCTCTTATTTGACCTCACTAGTTGTGAGGTCAAATCCTGCTCAAGTCTTAACGTAAGATTCACTCAGACAAACGTTCCCCTTTGAGCAGATAAATATGAAAACATCTTTCTGCACAGACTTGGGATCCCTAAGTTTCTGTTTTGATTTCCTTATAGTTGATAGATAATATGGAGGCACGCAGGAAAGGATAGCAGGTGGAATGACGCAAAGATCTCAAACAGGGCGAACACCACTCAAACCAGAAAGACTTCTTTTACCTTGTATCTCTGCACCTCTAGCCAAAAGAGCACATCGTTTTCTAGGAAGTCTCCCTTCAGAGATACAAAGTGCTGGAACCGCATACAGGTGTCGGGGTGGAGGAGGATCTGTCCGGAAGGGCAGGATCTCCTTGGAGGAACTCATCCACAAGCCCCCCGCCTGCAGACATCCAGCAGAGAAGAGAGGTTTGTAACGAGACTGGAAACTGCTAGTTCATTTCCTCAGGGAAATATGAAATGGATATAATGACCTACTCATGTGTAAACGTTATAGCAAACCCTTACAAATGTGCATGGTGTAGATGATACAGTGTACTCCAGAACAAAAGCAGAAAGATTGTATGTGGCCTATGAGCTCAAAGAAAGCTGAGATAATGATACTCTCCTTTTTCAAAAAAGCTGCTCTTTCCCAATTATGAGGAAATTAACATAAGTAAACTACTTCCTGTAATCATCTAGCTTGAAATGCTCATGTTTTATATCTGTGTTCTGCTGTAGAGCTGAGATGAGAGGATAGGAACATAGCTACAGAGTAAACCCTCCCAACACTATTAAAGAAAGGTAAGTTCTACATCCAGGACATGGTTAAACCGTACACCCCAGCACGTGCACTCCGCTCTGCATCAGCCAAACAGCTCGCTGCACCCGCACTGCGAGGGGGACCCAAGTTCCCATCAGCAAAAACACGTGGGTTTGCTATCCTGGCTCCAAAATGGTGGAATGAGCCCCCCATTGAAATCAGGACAGGAGATAGCTTGCACATCTTCCGGCGCAGACTGAAAACTCATCTCTTTCGACTCCACTTTAGAACTATTAACAAAGCACTTATATACTAATAAAGGACTGGCTTATCAAGTGGCACTTGAAATGTTTTAGCTCTATGAATCCTGATGTACTTAAATGATTCTGTTTTCTTCTAGTTTGTATCTTGTTGGTCGAACGCACTTATTGTAAGTCGCTTTGGATAAAAGCGTCAGCTAAATGCAAATATGGAAATTGTGCAATTGGCAGATAAGCAGCAATGAAACTTGAGAATAGCAAATCATTTATCAGTATTGCTAATGCTTTCATCTTATTTATCCTGGATCCAATTTAGGAAAACTAACCACAAGGCTTAAATGTTGTTTGACAAAGCCAGTGTTGAAGCCACGAGATGAAGTAAATCACACATGCTTTCAGGCCAGGACGTGCCTTATTCGACTCCCTTCTGAACACCCAGCTCCCCACTGGATTCTCCTTACCTCCCAGGCTCCTTTCCTCCTCCTGGCCTCACGGTAGACGGCCTGCGAGGGCCTGCCCACTGTTTGGGGCTACCACACAGAAACACACAGGTTCAAAGTAAAACAACTAGCATTAACAGAGACAATGAACACCTCACCCACGTCTCTCTGCTGCTATGTGTCCCTGACAGTAACGAAAGCCCTCTCCACCTGCACCCTCAGTCTGATCTTATTCCGCATCTCCGCTTTAGAGAACTTTACCTCTCTGATGTCATCGTCTCCTTAATGATCCTCTTGACCATCTTTACACCCGTCCACTCTCTCCTCCTGAGTGTAACATTAAACTACGTCTACCTCTCATTACCTAATGAGAGACCAAACATGGAAAACATGATAACATATGAAGCAGGGTGGAGTGTGCGTTTTCTGTGTACCTGATGATGCAACCTGAGAGTGGTGGACAGTGTTTAGTGGTTTCTCACATTGCACAGCTGCTAATGTCTCCCTATCTCTCTGTCCACAACCATGGCAGTTATCACAATGACAAATACAATCAATGCAAGTCTTTTCATTTAGTAGAGGTCAGGGTGTTCTTCATAAAATGATAATGTCTGCATCAAAAATCTGCCACAATGTTCAAATAAATATTTTAACTGAGTCCTGATCATCACCTTTTAGTTTAACAGTCTGTACACATGTATACATGTTTAATGTTGTGTGTGTGTAGTTCACGATGTTGTGAGATATCAGAACAATCTCTGGCAGTTTTCGTCACTGTACGAAAATTGTGAGCGAACCTAAAAATAATTCCTCAAAAATGTGAAAACATTTAGAAACATGTAACAATAGTGACCTTTTTTCATTCAAACAGATCGCTTTAGTCAATACTATACTCTGTCTGTCAGTATTCTTCTGAGTATTCTTCTGACGACAGTGTTCTCGGGCAGCAGAAAAAGGTTATTTTCCAAAATGTCTGGGCATTTGTTCTTGGGTTTTAAGAGAATTGTGCTCTGTATGTTAAAAATCTGGATGTTCACCTTTGGTTGGTTTGTCAGTCGCTCTGTGAACTCTGCTGTGGACAGAAACAGAGGCAGCCAGGTTTTTTCAATGTGACTCTTGATGATGGCTTGGATCTCCACAACCACAGGATCTGAGAGACATTCCAGCTTCAGACGCTCCAGTCCACCTGCCTGACGCAGTAACTACACACACACAAACACACACAGAAAAAGCTTAAGCAACACACATTAGAGGAAAAGTGTGTCTGATATGAATGCTAAAGATGTCTGACAACATGAAAAACATATGAGTACAAATGCAACAAAAAAAGAAACCTGACTCAGAATCCCCTCCTTCCTGACTCCTGCTGTGCTCTTCATCATTCCCACAATCCCTCTGTTCTCTTCATCTCCTCTGTCTGCTCTCTGTCCTCATATCAGTCTGGGCATGTCTTCTTTTTAATATCTCTTTTATATATTCTCTTATGTCATTATGCAAGCACACAGGCTCACACTCACACAAAGACTGACTGACTGACTGACTGACCGACTGACTGACTGACTGACTGACTGAAGGGCCAAAGCAGTAAAGCTGTCAGTCTCTCTACCTCACTCACGCAGACAAGACCCAACGCTGAGACGCATGAGTAGCCAGAGCCAGAGTGAGAAGCACTAGCATGGTCTACTATAATCATTATTTCCAATTACCATAGAGATAAAGGTTTAATTCAAGATTCATAGATTTATCGTCATGGCACAACTACGGTGTAGTTATGCATGAATTAAAAACTAAGGTCACTTCAACAATGCAATTACAAGACATACATTTTAATAAAAATGTAAAATAGTGCAAGTCTTATGGCCCGTGGGATGAAACCTGAGTCTGATGGTCTTTGCTGCGGTACCGCCTGCCAGAAGGCAGCAGAGAGACAAGTTTGTTGCTGGGGTGATGGGGGTCTTTGATAATCCAAGGAACCTTAAACTCTATTTGTTCTAAACTACTGTAACGGCCCGTTCACACAGCAGCTTTAAAAAAATCTTGAAACTCTTGGAGCTGGGCGTGTCTGAAAGCTTGGGGATTTTTTGCGAGCAACTCGACCAACAACCAATCACATGAATCTCCCGCCCCC
>NW_011333120.1:11868-14547 GCF_000735185.1 Notothenia coriiceps | reverse complement strand
CTACCTATAGGCTACCTGAATCTCTGAAATGTACTGTATTCCTAAATATGCTATTGCTACACTTTATGGCAAAAATTGCACTTTTCTGTTGGTCTTTGTTAAGTATAGCCTTGAAAAAAATAAACAATGTTTTGTTGCTTAAGCTTATGTATTCAGTCATTATTCAATGGTATACTAAAATCCATGTGAAAAAAATTGCTTCTCACTGTTCTCAGGTCAAATATTTATATGCGATTAAAAATGCGATTAATTGCGATTAATTAATTACAAAGCCTGTAATTAATTAGATTAATTTTTTTAATCGCGTCCCGGCCCTAATTATTATTATTATTATAAGGCCTATGTGTTGGACATGTTTGGTTGGACCCTGTCTCACAGGCAGGTTGCAGTGTAACATCAGAGGAGACTGGGCCAATTGTACATTCTCAAACTGCACCACTTAGAACTAACTGAGCAATGCAGAGATTATTTTTTATATAATTTTATTCAATAACCGTAACAAAATTAAATTGTATGAAGTGATTTGTAAATAGGAATACCGATTTGACTTAATGTTTTCATAAATATATTTTTCTCCCAGTTTCTCATGGGACTTATCTCAAAGAACCGGAATCGAGAACCGAAAATAACTGGAATCGAAAAGCAGAACCGGAATCGTTAAAATCCAAACGATACCCAACCCTATGTGTGATGCAGTAATATTTTACCGCTCACTTACATTAGCGTTGTCGTAAAAAACGTTGGAAAATGTTAAATACATTCCAGTGGCCACAATTTTTGTCCATTCTGGACAAGTGAAAAATGTATTCGGACAAGTAAATTGCCAAACTCACTTGTCCATGGACAAGTACTCTCTAAAAACTTTTTCTCACACTGATTAGTATAAGCTGTTATCACTTAACATAAACTAACATAAAAGACTAAAGTTCCTATCTGAATGTCAACATAATTTTAAATACTTCACTGATATACATCTAACTCTTTGGTTCACTTTTTTTAATTAAATGTCTTATAGAATTCTAACATTCCTTAAATGTCCTTTCTAATATTAGCAATGGTTATTGCCTTTCAAAGCCATATAAAACTTGATATTTCTTCTGGTATCATCAGATCTCAGACGTAAATCTCATGGTGAATCTGAGCTAACAGAGCTTTGCTTTATAAAGCTATAGGTAAATGTCAGGATATAAATAGAATAATGCTAAATCCTTTACTGCTTTAACCAGTCGAGCCCCGAGCCTGTTTTTCAGGTCTCAGGCTCGAAAATGACATTCCCACAACAAATGACTATATCTTCACTTCTAAAAGGGGTAAATTAATAGTCTTTATTCTCAAAGCAATGATAAAAATAGAATGTTTTTATTTGAAAGTAAATTCAGATTGAACATAGTAAAACAATGTAAATTATAGTGTCCGTCCAAAAAAAACAACATTATTTATAGTGAAAACCACCCTTGAATGATGGGATGGTAGACTAAAAGCTTTAGGAATCCAAACTATGACATATAATTAGTACCTGTATCAAGATTGATGCAAAACAAGTGATATTTGACCTTTTTAGAAAGATTTAGAAGAAAAAAAAATACTTGACACCTCTTTTAAACCATTAGAGCCAATGGAATCGAGGGGAAGTTCCTAAAATCCATCCAAACACTACCCATTGGTGAATGAGTGATGCGTAGCCAGAATGCCCAAAACCGGAAACTTTCATACTGTAAACTCTCGTAGCTATCATAGCAGCTATATATGAAAACTCCGTTGTTGACATAAATATGATGATGGATTATCAGTAATCATTTAAAAGTTACACAGAAACATTGGATTAACCATTGGATTAACCTTCAGCAGCGTTTTTATCGTTTTAATGCCATTGAACACAACTTTTGATCAGAAAACAGTAAAGGTAAGATGTTTTTTGCTGTTTTGGCTCCGTAAAGCTAAGTTGTTTGTTGTCTGGTTTCACATTTGCTTTTTTTGTTTTTGTCGCACAGTGATGATACTTATACCTCTAGAATATGTGGAATCTCAGCTTCCATGTGATATCTTGTTTGTGCAGATCCGATAAGTAATACGGTATCTCTACCGTGAGTGCTGTGCTAAGTGAGTTAGCATTTTTTCGCTCAGGGCTAATTCAGAGCCTTTGTTATTACCCGTATGTTTCGTTTCGCTAAAAGTTGTTAATATTGTCTGATAGCTGAGTTTCTTCCCGTTAAGTGGGTATGACACATTCATAGTTTGTTAAATGTTAAGAAGCCCTCAGACGCTGTTTCTTGCAAGATGTTGCGTTTTGCTTAACTGGTTAAGCCATTGATTAACTTCAGAGCATTTATGTTCCTCACTCAGGCCCAAGTTGTAGCACAAAAAAATGATAAATAGCCTTTGGCTATCTGTCTGTGTATCTCTCTCAACCATCTCTCAGCCCTCAGCTTCCAACAACAAAAGCAGCACACCCTCTCAGTTTGTGAATAACCTCAGGGAGTGGGGAGCAGACTCCATTATCACTGCTTGTTAAAAAACTGCAGCAAAGTGGCACGCGGGTAGGAATTAATGAGACAGATTATAGTGAGGCGGAGATTGATAGGAGCTCTGAGGAGCTGCCTCAGGCTCATAAAAACAGGATTTCCTCTGGTTGGCCAAACACTAGTGACGTCTGCAAGAGGGGGGGAAAAGAGGGGGGGG
>NW_011333120.1:7918-11848 GCF_000735185.1 Notothenia coriiceps | reverse complement strand
GGGGTTTATGGACAGATGTTTTGATGCAGCTGGGCAGGACATTTGAAGATAAATGCTGAACTCCTAAATCCAAGGCAAAAGAAACGCAAACTTCACTTCTCGGGTGCGTGAATCAGTAGAAGGAAGCGACAGCTTTGAGAGGACGTGTCATCTCACATTATGCTGACGTGGGGCAAAGGGTTTTTCCAAGAGACACAGACAAAAAACATTTGAATCAAACAGGAGAACAGTGAGGGCGGAAGGCTGACATCAGACTCTCTGCTGAATCTGTCTGATGCAGTACAAACGAGAGTATTTGTATGGTTTCATACTAGCATAGGAGGGTTACTTTAAAAATGTATTCCTTTTTAAGTTACCTGTAAAACAAAGTATTCAGTAAGATTATCTGAGTATCACAATACAAAAGTCATGTAACCTGATTACTTTACGTTACTCTTGCATTTCTTAAACATTGTGTGTGTGTGTGTGTGTGTGTGTGTGTGTGTGTGTGTGTGTGTGTGTGTGTGTGTGTGTGTGTGTGTGTGTGTGTGTGTGTGTGTGTGTGTGTGTGCTTGTGTCAGCTTGAATGGGCTCAGTCAGGACACACTGCTCTGCATGCAGGCTGAGACCTTACCTTGGCACTGAGTTAGCCCAAACACCTCCCTGACTCCAGCACAGCTCTGGGCTGTCTCAACCACACACACACACACACACACACACACACACACACACACACACACACACACACACACACACACACACACACACACACACACACGTGTGGGCTCAGCCTTAGCTCACATGGAAGGGATCCTAGCAATAAAGATGGTTTTGGTGTGCGATGTTAATCTGTTTGGGCAGATTTTTTAAATGCCATAGTTAAACAGGAATTCCATTCCAAATAACTTTAGGCTGTATCTTAAAAAGAAACACATTCTGTATTCAATAAATAAAGATTATCTCATCCTGAAAACATGTCAGCAAAGATA
Organism: Notothenia coriiceps; assembly: GCF_000735185.1. Taxonomy (NCBI): domain Eukaryota; kingdom Metazoa; phylum Chordata; class Actinopteri; order Perciformes; family Nototheniidae; genus Notothenia; species Notothenia coriiceps. The sequence continues at coordinate 10,880 of NW_011333120.1, read as the reverse complement.
GTAATAAAGCCAGTTATTATAAAAAGCCAGGCTCTGATCCTAAGAGGTTCTCAAATTAAAATTCACAGCATGAATTTAGCAGCAACTGTTTGGTATGTTGCAAATGGAGTTAAAGAAAAGCAAATGTCCACTCAAAAGTGTTATAGTGACTGCTGGGTGCTGCAAACACACCTGAAGCAGTACATTATGGGTGAAACGGTTTACAGGAGTCACGGTTTGGTGCATCGGAAAAAGCACAAGGATACATTTCTTTATTTTATTTTGAACAGACACTAGTGCAAGTGTCAAAGACAGAAAATGTGTTTTTGTAGTGGACAATAGCAGCATTGTGCCCACCAGTCACTATGCTAAACAGGTTTCTGTATAAAATATAAGATAAGTTTGCATTACACTGAACAAACACTCTCCTGAAGGGAACAGTTCACAATAGGCTCTGAATAGCATCTCATGCTATGAAAGTGGAAACACATAATACAGGTTTCTGTGTCTTTGTCCCAGTGATTGGCACATCTTGAAGTGTTATTATATTGGATGTTTTTTCATTTAACTGGTGGAGCATATGTGATATTCCTCAATATTGCTGTTGGAGCTAACCGGGAAAAATGTTCACATCAAAATGCACCGTGAAGTTATAGTAAGAGGGAAAAGGCTCTTATTTTCTTAGCACTGGTCATTGGTCAAACTGAAAGTGAGTGCTCTGCTGCAAATAATGCCTAGCTGAAACATTTTTTTATTTAAAAGTCTGTTATCTTCTGTGACCGAGGTCATATTTCGTTCTGTTCATTTTGAGTGACTAGATTCTTTTTTTTTTAAGCCATTTCCCCGAGATGGCACAAAACTACAGAAAGAAATTATACAAATGTTAAAATAGAAAGAGAGGTATCTTCCCTGGTGGTCTGGTGCACTGAAAATGTTGACTTGAATTAAATATATCATATCAACAGATTTTACATTACTGTATTAGGTTATTTGAAAGCAATAATAATACAAAATAAATAACAAATATTAGGTTCAATATTAATATTATTGCTTTCAACTTAGGTTGAATTTGTTGAAATAATAAATGTGATTAAAATCAACGATTCAGTTTTTAGTGTGATTAGGATTCAGTGCTCTCACCGCCTCGGCACGGGTTTGATTGCCGTTGATTCCAGAAGTCAGACTGTAGGGAGTTGGGAACCAAAGGGTTGCTGGTTCGAGTCCAGATGGGATAAAACAGTGTGGACTGGTAGTTGGAGACGTGCCAGTTCGCCTCCTGGACACTGAGTCCCTAACAAGCAAGGCACCTAACCCCCATCTGCCCCTTTGCTCTGACACCTCTCCATTAATGTTTTTGCATGTGTGTATTTCTGGCCTATGATTGTAATTGTAAAATAACACCAGAGTGAAAAACTGAATTTCAATTGTGAGATTGATAAAGTGATCAATCTGCTTCACTTCATCAGAGGTCCTTCTTTCTGTGCCAGTGGCTCTTCCAGCTTGCAACAGCAATGCAAAATTAAAGTGATGAGTTTTTTTTATTTCTGTTTTTCAGATATGTTCTTATAACATTTTTCAATTTCTTGATGGATAAGACAGGACAGTTTAGAATATTATATCATTATTGTTTCTGCTTCCAGAAGAGTATGACTTGCTGATAGTCTGAGCTCTACAAATAAAACAAACATGTGCTGTAGTTTGCCAAACTGCATCAGAGAGAGTTGTGTTTGAGACGAGGCGGTGTGTCCGTGTTTCTAATGCTGTGGAGGATGTGAATGGAAACACATCCAGCATCACCCAGACATGCCAATTACCGGGACAAAAGAGAAGTGGAACATTTGATTTCATACCATAAGAGATGCTTTTCACTTGTATAGCCTATTGCGAGCTGTTGCCTTCAGGGAAAGTGTTTGTTCAGTGTTCATAACAAATAATTGTTTGACATGTCTTATTTTTATGATGACAATAGTTAATCTCAGTCCCCAGCAAGAGGACTCTTCCTGTCTTCAACACTTGAACTAAGATCTGTTAAAAATAAATGAAAATAAATGTATCCTTTGTTTTTTCTTCTCCAACCTGCAAACTACTGGAACCAGACCGTGACTCCTGATCCAGGATCAGATCAGAACCATGACGTCTGTGCGCTGAAGCTGTGTCTTCTGTATGGCTTACTGTTAGGTTGAGTGAAACAGGTAGGACCCAAATGCAGATTGAACAGAGAAAATACCTTTGTTTCAAGGTTTAATGCGGACAAACAGAACACAACCCTGTGAACACAGTCACAGATAAACAAGAAACCAACAATGACAGACAGCAAAAACATAACTTAAATACACACAAGACTAATCAACTAAACAAGAGACAGGTGAGGAGGGATGAGAAAACACAGTGGCACCAGGTGAACACAATCAAGTAAACAGGTAGGAGGTACAGGTAGGAGGGAACACACACAAGAGGTTTCTCAATACTCAAATTTCCCCTCCTCGACTCCTCATCGAGCATCGAGGAGGCCCTCTGGAGGAGCTCTAACCAAGGAGACACTGATGGGTCCTCCACGGATGCATTTCCGGGAACGGTGGAGGCATGACGCACGGCCGGACTTATCTCAGCCAATGACAGCTCTGCATGCATCCCTTGGATATTATTTTAGTAACTGCTCTCCACGATGTTTACAGTGATAACAGCTGTGAGGTCCGTGCAGAAAGCAGAGCAGTGTGTAAAATATATATCACTCAGTATAACAGGCCTACATTACTCTCTGTATTTGTATGTAGTTTAGTAGATATCTACAAACAAAGAGTCAATATTTTTCTAAGAGCATTTAGTGCTTCACATAATAAAATACACAACGGCTGTAGCCTGATTATGCTTTAGGAGCTGTAGGTGTGTGTGGTGTAGGGGGTGTGTGTGTTGTACAGTGCATATGCGGCGGACAGACGGGTCTCAGTCGGTTTGGTGTCCTCTGTTTACTTTTAATACTTGT
>NW_011333120.1:0-7900 GCF_000735185.1 Notothenia coriiceps | reverse complement strand
GTGTGTGTGTTGTACAGTGCGTAGATGCGGGGGACAGACGGGTCTCAGTTGGTTTGGTGTCCTTTGCTTACTTTTAATACTTGTACAACTTTTGGCCCGTAATTTCAATTCCCCATTTCAGCGACCAGAGAGAGAGGGGGGGGTTATATAGTCTCTGATTGTGTTACGTTATTATGAGAGTGCTCTCATACTTGTTTGATTCTGAAATTGTATATATTTATATAAATATATGTGTGTGTGTGTGTGTGTGTGTGGGTATATGTCCGCATCTGTAGCCTGTTATTGTCTCATTATACCGCACTGTGAATGAATTAAAAGTAAATATATAAGTCGTCATGAACACATCTGTCCATCAGAGTGCTGATGTGCCTCCTGTCATCATTAATGGACGTCTCTTTAAAATGACCGCTCAGAGGAGAGGAGTTCTCATTTCTCTAACCGCCTGCTGCTTCCACTCCTCTCTCCTCGGTTCCCCTCCTCAGTCCTCCGCTCGCATCTCCTGTGGGCGGCACCAAGTCTCGAGGAGAGGAGTCGAGGATAGGAGTCGAGGAGGGGAAATTTGAGTATTGAGAAACCTCTCCAGACAGGAAACCAAGGAAAGATCTAAACAAGACAAAACACAACGCAGACAGAAAACAAAAGACAGATCTAGACAAGAAAAAACACAACACAGACAGATCGTGACACACACTTGAAGATTGAATGTAGGGCATTGGTTATGATGTGGAGAAGTGATAATGTTATGGCATAGATAGACCATGGGTGTCCAAACTACGGCTCGCAGCCCATTTTGAAACGGCCCTCATCTAATTCAAAAAGAATAACGAAATATGGCCCACAAATTAAACCAACAAAAATATATAATACAGTATTCATGTGTCAATAAGCCCACTTTTCAAATAAATTCAGCCTATTGAAGTTGAAAAAAAATTCTTACAAATCTTAGTTGATAAAAAATCCCAATAACTTAATTACATAACAAGCTTGAAATCTACCCTTCATATTTCCTCTTTTTATAAGCAACCTGAAGCTTCTGTTTTAAATATTGAGCTGACAACAAAATAAATGAAACCCTGTGGTAAGCTGTGATGAATAGGCTGTTGTGTTTCTTAAGCATTTTCAAGTATCAAGCATAATTTATTTGATTGATTTTGCTAACTTATCACTTAACTGATGAGGCAATATACCTCACCTCTAGTGAGCGGCACAGCCCTTCGTATATTGTTCTGTATGTGGCCCTCAGTGAAAAAAGTTTGGACACCCCTGGCCTAGACATTTCTTAATACCAACTATTTTATTGTACATTTGGGTTGAAGATGCATACATTTTCTTTGACCCATGAGATTACTTTCTTCGTTTGCAAAGTACTTTTTGATATATATTTGCAATACTTGCCCACTTTATTACTTTGTGTGTTTTCTCCCACAGCTGGAGTACTGTCCCAGTACTGTCCCAGTACTCCAGCTTGTAATGTAATGTAATTTTGTCTTTGATTCAAATCAAAAACATGCTCTCTCGGAAAAGTCCATCTCCCTATTGTCATTCATGGAAATCAGATGTCTTCATTGAACTCATCCGACTGTGTACTGTTTGTCCAAAGTTTGCCCGTCGCTAATGGTGATAAAACAATTTATTTAATCTCTTTAATGAGACGTCTTTGAGAAGAATGAAAGTGTTTCCATGGCCTTGCAGGCAGACTAAATATCAGGAAACAATTGTCTTTGATGAGCCCACTTTGATGTATTGTTTTAATACGAATATAAATGTAATCATAACAATATACTCCATTTGATCACCCTAACTGTTTGAGATAAACATTTCTGAATGTCTGAGTTAAATACAGATGGCTTTAGAGACTTTAATTAATATATTTTGAATTACATTTATTTCCTATTCTTTTTCCTGAATGTGTTATCTATTAGCTAAGTTATTTAAAGCATTTAAAGTTCTGCTCTGACTCCTCTCAGTGGCTGTGTAACTTAACTTTTTTTATGTAGGCAAAAAAAAAATCATGCCAACAAAAACATCACTTTCAACGAGATGGTTGGGGGTTCGATCCCAGCCCTTGCAGTCAACATGTCAATGTTTCCTTTGGCAATATACCTAACCCTAAATTGCTCATGATGGCATGGTGTGAATGTTAGCTTAGTTGAGGAAATGGCACTTTGCTCTGTATGAATGAGGGGTGAATGGATGAGTGATGAATTGTAGATGTAAAGCGATTTAAGGAGTTTTTTAAATACAGTCCATTAACCATTTACCATGTAGTCTTCAGGCTGTTCCATAACTAAAAATAAACTGGATATGTATTCATGGTTCACAAAATTGTATCTTCTGGTTGTTGCCTGAATCCCTCTCCAGTACCGCTGCCAGTCCAGTAGGTGGAGCTCTCGACCAGGAGTCCAAATGTGGCATCCTTTGCACATTTTCTACTATGAATATGAAGTATTTTAACAGATCGGTCTCTGAATACATACAGAACTTTTTCTTACATGTAAAGAAAACCGACGCACTGTCGTCACTCCTTGTTCTCATTTTAATGTGTGGTAAGTATTTTGATATGTAGATGAAGAAATGATAAAAAGAAAAGTGTGAAGAATCAGTTTTGGCACTTACAAACCGAACAGAGGAACATTACCAAAATAGTAATATCTGTACTATGATCTGTTGCAGCAGTAAGGCCTTGTCTGCACTATCTGACTGAACTGACTGTAGTTAGAAATGGACTGACGTCATGTTTTGAAGCTTGGATTCTTGAGTTACCATCTTTGTACACAGTGGAACCTAACAAACCAAATTTGGATAAAAGCAGAGGATCCTGTGTGAAGAAAACATTCATTACTGCTGAGACTTCGGTCAGTTCAGCACGCAGTCACTACTCTAAACCCTACATTAACATAAGGATTCATTTCACACTGGGAGAATGCTATAAAGACAATATCTTGATGAACCGTTGCACCTAATAAATAGATCCATGGAACTTAAGCTAGTTTGGATTGGAATAATTAGCTGGTAACGTATAAAAGGTGTTGAAATGTGTAGTAACATCCCAAAACTGCAACAATTATGAATTAAAAATCTTCATAATCTTATAATTTAGCTTTGAATCTTTTTCACTAGTTAAAACACTTAGTAATAGCCCTGAGTCCGTAGTGTTTATTGTCTCTACTTTATATCCATGATGATGACAAAAATTGTACATGAGAGTTTCACAAGGGTTTTTTCTGCATCGTGTCCACTCTAAATTGCTCAGCTAAACATTTCTACCCGACTTCCCTGCTGTGAGGTATGTGCAGAACAACATTATCAACCTGAGTGTAAGTTGACCTGACTGACTGCATTTCAGTTTGCAGGTGGGGTCAGAGAGGACATTTCCAGGTGTCCGCAGCTGGAGAGGGCTCACACAAATTCCAAAGGGATTATTTTATTAAGAAATTGGGGCCCAGAGTTCCTAAATTTGTCCCCGCAGCTGGAACACATTTTTCATGACTAACTGTAAAGGTGTGAATGTCAGGAGCCAACTATGGCAAATGCTCTTTATCTTAGACATGGAAAACTGGAAAGTTCCCTGTAGAGCCCAGCAGGGAGCAGATTTCCCTTTGCGGAGGGAGCACAGTGAGAGTGAAGGAAAAGACTAATGCTTTTGTGTGGGAACCAGAATTACAAGAGCTGAGCTGCACATACATGCTTACATGCTTGAAAGTCTTACTCATACGGAAAGTTAAGCTGGATCTTCTCTTTTTGTACCTTCACTTTTCAGGAAATCATTTTCTAGATATGTTGTGCTTTATTGACAACAGCCTCTATCAATTATGTATTTTATGAGCTGGAGGGTGTTGTGAATTGGGAATCTTGGATGCCAAATATAATGCAAAACCCTCATAAATCTGAGGGTCTTCATGCAATGGCAAATTGCCAGATTTCAATGTTGGCTTCAAAGCTTTTTATTTATGACTTTTTATAATCTTATTTCCTTTATTTGTTACTTAATATGTAGACTCCACCCCAATTCAGATTCAAAAAGTTCCTTTTGACTAAAATACCTATTTTACACTTTAACTTACTTGGCAGTAAGTAAAATATCTGAATTATTATTCTACTACTGCTTCCTTGTTTAGTAATGTTATTAGATATTAAAGTTAATTTTGTAATAGATAGCAAATGTTTTATTTCTATCATTTGTTTCATGTTTCACATTTGGAGTAAAAACGACTTCAGTCCTGTCCCATTAGGTAGTGAATGACTCCACTCCACCCATTGAAAGAGGGAGGGAATTAAAAGTCAAATTAGGAAAAGAGGGGGAGTCTGCGTAAAACTAGAGAAAGAAGTGTCGAAGTTCTTAAAGACTACAAGGGATCCTCCTCCACAAAAAAGGGAAGCAGAGAGAGGCAACGCTTTAATTCACTGCCTACAAGAACAACACTCATCTGAGAGCACTTTGCCTTCCTTATTTTCTCCTCTCAGTGAGCAACAAACACTTTTACTTTTTTCCCTCTGAGAAGACCCACAACTGACGTAAGTAGCCCATATGAGTTTTTACACTTTTTTGGCATTGTTGGTCAATAATGTGTCTATATAAGGCTTATAAACTGTAGTAACGTGTGTGTGCGTTTTCGGGGAGTGACGCGGCAGCATGACGAACCGGCAGTAACACACACGTGGCATGAAACTGAAACTTTTAGCCCACGTTAGATAGTATAAAACATTCCGTTTGCCTACACAGTCTGTCTAGATAAGGCTGATTCAATTTTTGGCGCGTTCACAGAAAGCGAGAGTGTCATTAGAAAACAGGAACTTAGAAGTAGTAGCATACCTGAAGATGTTTCGGGAAGTGACCATCCAAATGACTGTTTCTGTGTTTACCTTTCATTGAGTGGAAAACCTCAAATGCTGTCACGGTTGCTCATGTGTAATCCTATAAAGTGCACGTAGTAAATTAGACACATGTTTCATTATAGCCTATCATTTAAAGGTAATTACCTGAAGCAGTGATCGCAGGAGTGTTTGGGTTAGATACATGGATTCCCCTTAAAGTCAGATAAAATATATATAGCCTATATATAAAATACAAAAAATAATTTTTTTTATTTTGATGAATCACTTCAACAACAACTAAACATTTGAAAGGTGTTTTGTGACATAATATTTCCTTGTGGCAACTATATTTTGTGATAATTTACATAAATGGACATTGACGCGTTCTTGTTCCCAGCACTACTACCAATCCCATTTGATTCCATGCCTCTTTCAGTGTCACCTGCAAACTGGAAACACGTAGTTATATCCACCACTTTGTTTTTTTTGGGGGGGGGGCTTGCTCCGGGACACTGACAGGTCTTTTCAGCAGTCCTCCCGGTAACCAGAGCCCGGGCTGAGGTCATGCCCGCGGAGAGACAGCTGCTCGCCGGCCAGGCAGCCTCGTTGCTGGACTCCACGAGGAACAGAGGCTCCCAGGGCGCGTGGTTTATTTTCTTGGAAACTTGTGAGAGTAAAGAGTTTGCCCTGCAGTCCTTTATGTCCGGCAGAGGTTGATAAACACAACTGGTCAAGGTCAGAAACATCCCTGCAGGGAAAAAAGAGCAACTCAGGATGGGGGCATTAACAGAAAGACTTGAAAGAAAGCAGTTCACGTAATGACTGAAGACTATCATGTTTAAGCCAAATTGGTATACAGAAGAAGTTAAAAAGAAATCGTCCTTATCCACCATAGCCTTTATTGTAAAAACTCTACATATAGCCTACAAAAACTCTCCTCAGACAGTGGAGTCACTCATGGCAACATTGCATCAGCTACTGGTGCTCAGGTAAACAGAGCGAAGGAATCTCTGGGTAACCATAATAGAAAAGGAGGCATAGCCTATGGTACATCAGTCCAGGTGGGGAATAAAACATGAGCTGAAATACACACCAAGGAGCAACTGATACCTTACATGCAGACCAATGCTCTGTTGTTGTGACACCAAGTAGCCATTGCTCCATATTGAATTTAATATGTTGACTCTCTGTGCTATAAGTGTGAATGTTATGTGTGTTTATTGTGTGTTGCAGCCACAGCAAATCCAAATCCATGTGACAGTAGCCTCTACTTAGGTCTTCAGTAGACTGTGTCTGTTCATGTTTGAAATCCTGGTCTGTCCAACCGTTCGGCTGCATTTACTCAAAGAGAAAAAAGACAGTTTATCAACCCGATGAAAGAGCATCCGCACCCTCAAATCTGTGCACTTTTTGAATCTTATGGCAGCATCAGACATTTTAATGCTCTATATTTCAGTATTCAATCTTTATTTCAGACTCAAGGTCCATATCACATACAAAAAGACAAGACAAACATCAATAAATAAGATAAAAAGCTAAACACAAAACAGATCAAAACAAACAGATACAAAACATAAAATCAATCAATTTCTTGCAGTTTTCTGATTGATGCATCTTCTGTGGCTTGTTTTCTGCTTCAGGCCTCCAAGCGTTTGATTTAAGCCGTGGGACCTTTGTTGCATGTCATGTCTTTCTTTACATTACTACACCTCTGCACTTTTCTTAAGAAATGCTCAAAAAGCAATCTCAAAAGTGAATTGAATAAATTAACTTTTTTTACAATTTTCATAGTCACTTATTCTGCCATTTGTCAAGGTTTTCTGATGTATTATAGGCCAAAAATGTATTTGAAAATTGTAATCCATCATGAAGACAATCGTTACTTGTCCTTATCGGCTATAGCCTTAGCCCTGATTTCAGACACCCATGGGCCACAAGTTAGCCTGTTTACTGTGCAAATCTACTCTTGTGGTTTAATGATCAGGTTCATTTGTGGATTAAGCATTCACAGGACTGAATGAGCGCCGCCTTGATCCGTCGCCTCATTGAGAGTTGGGGAGTTGTGTGTGTACTAAAGGGGTTTCCAGACTTGGGTGTCAGTTACACAGAAATCCCCCCTTTTCAAACTCTGTTTTCAGCACAAAGGCAGTTCAGTGTGCTTTAGATAATCGCATTACCAGCGCGAGCACATAGACTGGTAGACACACGCAGAGACAAATCTGTCCCATTAGATCCTCCTGACTTCTTCCGTACAACACACAGATACACACACACAGATATACACACACAGACACCAAAGAGGCACCCTCATTAGTAACTACTTTGTGTTTCCTGTTTGAGGCCTTGATTTGCAGCCCTTCCCCCCGTCTCTCTTCAAATCCAGTGGTTTGACTTTACCTCCCACCAGTGGCAGTCCTACGGGGTGGCACGGGGTGGCAGCTGCCACCTCAGAAAAATACTTTGCCACCCTAGCTGCCACCCCAGTTGGCAGCTTCGTTTTGAAAGAAAAGTTGTGGCTCATCGGACATTTATGAGAGAAAATATCTGATGTCCCAGTGCAAGTGAATGCAGCACAAGACGCGAGCCTTGTAACCCCTCCCCTGGCCCTGGCACGAGCCTGGAAATATGATTGGCGGCGATTTCATTTGAACAGGGGGACAGCGCAAAACCAGAAGCATTTTGGATCCAAGTAGATGGAAGGAATGAGGTATTTGCGGTCTACAATGACAGAGAAGAGCCTGTCAAGTTTGGCTGTAAGGCAAGGCAAGGCAAGTTTATTTATATAGTACTTTTCTGTACGCGACAATTCAAAGTGCTTTACAAAACAATTGAAAATACTTTTTAGGAATACATACAGTAAAAACACATTGGCCTATATAATGGAATTTTACAACAGGCATTACAAAGCAAAAATAATAAAAATAAACACCACAGGTATACAATACATGTTTAAAAGGCATACTGTAGTGCGAATATGAGCAGCTTAATTAAAAGCAGCCAAAGATGTATTCAGTTAAAATAAATATTGTGGCTTTCCAAGTTAACATTGATTGATATGACTGCGATTAAATCAGCATATACTTCT
>NW_011333119.1:0-2646 GCF_000735185.1 Notothenia coriiceps | reverse complement strand
CCTTCCTCAGTCTAATCTGAATTGTCCCAAATGTCAAAGTCGTGAAATCGGTTTGTGTTTACCATACCAACAGTCCATATCCCACACACATATTAATTATCTCAGTATTGACTGATTGAAGACGTTGTTGCTGAAGCTATGACCGGAAGTTCCTCAGTCTCCCACCACTGGTGCTGCTCCCAAGTTAAACACGAATGAAAACAAGGTGTTCACTTGAAATAAGTACACAAATCTGAAAGTGAAAATGTGCTTGGTTCCTTGACGATGGGATATTTAGATAAATCAGATCTTGTAATTTGCTGGGAGAATTTATTTTTTAACTATATTTGACCAGAATCAGGAAATGTTGTGTTACACAATATATGCCGCAAATGCTCAAATTGTACGAAGTTGAAAACAAGATCATAAAACAAGACCCGATATCTCACAAAATTGTTTCTCCTGAAGTTATCATCTTATATCAGGTGTAAAGACATATTCTGACTAGATATTAGACACATACTTGGCGAGTTGTTGTAGTGACAGCATCATTGAAAGTAATAGTAACTTGATTTGTGTAAATGTTTCTCTGGCTGCCCACAGGATGTCTTTATTTGGACGTTTCTCTCCGATGAGCAGTTTCTGTGCTCGATCTGCCTCGATGTTTTCAGCAATCCTTCGTCCACGCCGTGCGGACACAGCTTCTGTCTGGCCTGCATCAACAGATACTGGGACGGGGCGACGGTAGGGGAGTTTTTTTAATTGTAAAGAAGGTGTGCTGGGTGTGACGGTGCTTTTTTTTTAAATCAAGATTGTAAGAGTAGTTGTGGAGGAATCTTGAAATACCTTCATATCAATCCCTATAAGTTTGAAAAAACAACTTATTTATGATTAATATTTTATAAAACCGTATTTTTTTCTTGTAATTATTAGATTTTTTCTGTATTATTAATTTATTATCTTCCTCTCTCGTTTTTCAGTAATCATCAAATACAGTCTTTTTTATCTCTAATAGTAAGAATAGTTTAAGAGGATCCTTGAAATACCTTCAGAACAACCCTCGAAGTTTGAAAAAATACTATTTATGACTATAATATTTCATGTATTTCTTTGTCTTTATTTGATTTGTTTGTCTAAGCATAGGCGGAGTTTTACATTTGCGCTTGGGGGGGGCCAACCTTTTTTACGGACAACTATTGCGTGGGGTGCTATGGATACAGTAGCAATAAAGCGTATGACTTTTCCACATATGAACACAACTCGTCCTGTCATGCACGCCTCATGCCCGCCGTACACACACACGTATATTGAAGGGGCGGTATCTCCCCCCAACAACAGTGCATTACATAACTGTACAACTTATCATAACTGTGCACATCTTATACTTATGTGATAACTACTATATCCCTTGGTTACTTGAACACGCTACAATATTATTAACCAGTGAACTACCTTATTAAAATATTGATATACGAAATATTAATATTGGAACAGTTTTTGACGTAGTAATGCTGTAACATATTTCAGCCACTAGGGGGGGCAATGCCCCCGTGCAAAATCCGCCTATGGTATTAAGGTCCCTTTTATTATCTTCCCGTCTTGTTTTTCTTAAAGTAATCATCAAATACAGTCTTTTTTATCCATAAGGGTAGAAATAGTTGTCGAGGATCCTTGAAATACCTTCAGAAGAATCCTATCAGTTTGAAAATAAACCTTATTTATGGTTATTATTTGATAAAACAGTTATTTTTTCCTATATTTATTTTATCCGTATAGTAGGAATAGTCTTAGGGGATCGTTCAAATACCTTCAAAACAATTTGAATTTGAATTTTGATTCATATATTTGATAGAAACAGACATTTTTCATGTTTTACTGGATATTTCTCTATTGATGTACTAATAGATTTCCCGCTCACAGGCTCTTTGTTGTGTTTCTTTAATTAGGTTGATTGTTGACGTCGATTATTACTGTTCTTATCTTCCCCCTTTTTAGATTCTGATAGTTGTTCTCCATTTGGATAAGCCTGTAGCTTCTTTGACCTCCCGACACATTATTTTATCTATAATAATCTGGATTGTATGTAGTTTTATGTGTGTGGAAATACAAGAAAATGTAATATACATTGTTACCTCAGCTAAACACAAATACACGAGTAGAACAAATTAGCCCTATAGACAGATTGTGTACGTCAACATCCATTCATCTTTTCGTACGTTTTCCTGAATGTGTTTTCCTCTTTGGTTTCCCTTTTTCCTCCCCTTTTAATGCATCCTCCCTTCCTTCCTTCCTTCCTTCCTTCCTCCCTCCCTCCCTTCCTTCCTTCCTTCCTTCCTTCCTTCCTTCCTTCCTTCCTTCCTTCCTTCCTTCCTTCCTTCCTTCCTCCCTCTCTTCCTTCCTTCCTTCCTTCCTCCCTCCCTCCCTCTCTTCCTTCCTTCCTTCCTTCCTTCCTTCCTCCCTCCTTCGTTCCTTCCTTCCTCCCTCCCTCTCTTCCTTCCTTCCTTCCTTCCTCCCTCTCTCTTCCTTCCTTCCTTCCTTCCTTCCTTCCTCCCTCCCTCCCTTCCTTCCTTCCTTCCTTCCTTCCTTCCTTCCTTCCTCCCTCTCTTCGTTCCTTCCTTCCTTCCTCCCTCCCTCCCTCTCTTCCTTCCTTCCTTCCTTCCTTCCTTC
>NW_011333118.1:0-4508 GCF_000735185.1 Notothenia coriiceps | reverse complement strand
GGCATATTTGTCCGGGTGTTTTGATTTCAAGTCGTGGAGTAATCCCGAAGTGGTGAAAGTCTTTGCAGTTACACCCCCTCGAGAAATGTCAGCTGAACACGTTTTACAAATCGCAATCCGCGCCTCTTTCTCTGATATTTTGAAATATCTCCAAGCGGCAGACATGTTGGCTGTGAGCCAGCCGCGAGCATGGTCCTGGCATGGTCGCGCGCCGATCTTGTCGCCGCGTTTTGATTACGTCATCACAACAACACGTTAGGTTACCAAACTTATAGGTGCATTTGTTGTTGTTGAAGGCCTGGCTGTTACAGTCTTTATTTACACTATTTTGTTGTAAGCCTACTGGCCTAGATGTTTATGTAGTTTTAAAGCACCTTGGCTTTGTTCTGAATGCACTTTGTTGTAGTTATCCTACAGAGAAAATGCACTTGACTTGGAATTAATGTACTGTATGCATTCAAAAGTGCTGTTTTATGGACCCATAATAGTGATTATTATTTAAGTTAAGTTTTGCCATAATCATGTCTTTTTCCATAATCAGGTAGCTGAACAACATTGGTAAAAAATGTATAAATTATATATATATATTTCTATTAATCATTTTCGGCCTTTCGGCATTCGGTTTTCGGCCAACTGTTTCCTATTTTCGGTATCGGTTTCGGCCAAGAATTTCCCATTCGGTGCACCCCTAGTTAAAATACAGATTATTTCAGTTCATCGAAATGCTGCACCTTAATGTTTATTTATTATATGTTGTATTTATTTGAGTGAATATTCACAGTTTAATAATAATTAAAAACCCAAAACTAATAATTTGTTTTGTGAGTACTAGTACAGTAAAGTTCAAATACTGGTTGTTGGCCCGGAAAGAACCTCGATTTTGGAGAGCCAGAAAAACTGTGAAAAAGTACCCGCTAGCCGGAACTACGCCGATTGGAAACGCAACCAAAAACGGTCCGGGCACGGCACGCTGTAGTGGAAATGTGCCATAACTGCCCTCATTAATATGCATGGATAAATTCAAAGTTGGAAATGATTGTTAGCAAGATATTTCTGAAATGTTGTGTCACACTTGAATGAATTATTCTCCGCTCAGAGAGGGCTAACGGCTACAATATGCCTTTTGTCACCGACTGTGCATGTGGGCTGGCCTATGGAAATATGCATTCCAGTCCAATTTCTCATTGTCTCTCTGCCCAGCCAGCCATACCTCATCTCTGCAATGGGGGGTTAAAGTGTCACACCAAAAGTGTGTTATGCATTCGCTGAAATCATGGAGCAATGGTTCCAGTATTGAAGAATGCAGCATAATTTGAATCGTGTCTGATGTTGTCGACAGATTTGTGGATGAAGTAGCATTCGTCTAACCCTGTTTCCAAACAAAACACTGCACTTGAACTCATCACTTATTCATATTCTGACATTATGAAGAGCCCTCAGCCTGCACTTTTGTTTCAAGCCGGGGAATTTGACAAGTTGCATAAGACAAGTGCATGAGAACATCTCCAAAACAGGACGTACAGGGAGTGATCAGAAGAGACCTGCTGCTGCTGGAGTTAGAATACTGGAGTTTACTGACACGTATCCTATGACCAGTGGTGGAAAAAGTATTCTATTAAGGTACTAATACCACACTAGAAAAAAAACCTATTTCAAGTACTGCATCAGGAATGGTACTTAAGTAAAAGTATTTAAGTATGATTAGGAAAATGTACTTAAAGTATTAAAGTGCTCATTGCAGAAAACAAAACATATGAATATTTGTAAAAGTGAAATATTTTTGAACAGAGAACTTCTTAGCAGAATTGCTGCCAATGAATTGTGTATGTTAACCCAGTCATGGTTTAATTTCTGAAATATAAAGTTGGATGGTTTAATATATACCAAATAATCATAATTCAAAAGTGTTTGGGTGTTCAAATATATAAAGTAACTGGTAAATAAATCTGTAAAATAAATGTAGTGGAGTAAGAAGTACAAAATGGGCTTCCCAAATGTAGTTGAGTAGAAGTGGAGGTAGCATCAAATAAAAAAATAATCGGGTACTTAAATACAGTAATTTAGTTGATGTACTTAGTTATTTTTTCACCACTGCCTATGACTAGAGGCGATGAGGGTTGGATAAAAAAGAAAATAGAACAGGAAATCCTTGCTTTGTGGAACATGTTCAGGCTGTTTCGTGGATCAGTTTATCAGATGGAGGAACCAGCCGCATAACGCCCAGCTACCGTCAGATTATCTCCGCGGAGATGCACTACATTCAGTTTATGTAGGATTGTTGGCTCGCGAGGAACAATGTAATTTACAACAGGAACACAAAAGAGCAGCAGAGTAAACACAATAAAATAACTTCAATTAAATCAGTCATGATAACTGGGAGAAGAGAGAACAGTGTGTTATTTTGAGTATTCCGTCTGGACTTACTTCACTGTCTGAGTGAGGTGGGATTCCAACAAGGCAGAAAGTAACTCCATTCATGGGTTCTCAGGGTGTGGGGGGGTACAGCCGCAGAAAGGGTCACACTACTCCGCTGACAGCATGGTGGACGCTGCTCTCTGGGTCCGGTCGGTTAACGGCTCATGTCCTCTCCCTACAACGTAAACAGTCCCGCTACGAGCAGCGTCATGCGGCCATATTCAGACACAAGAGAACCGGAAACCTGGGAGTCTGGGCTTCAAAATAAAAGCACAAATAGCTCACATTTGGAGTGGACGAACCCCTGCATAATACTGACTTCTACACTGAGGTGGGAGAAGTACTACTCAGTTTGAGTAAAAGTAGAAGTACTCAGATCTTGTCCTAAAAAAAAAAGTAGAAGTACCAGAGAGTAGGAATACAAGTTACAAGTAAAAGTCCTGCAATCAAAATGTTACTCAACTAAAAGTACAAAAGTATTAGCATAAAAAATACTCTTTGTGCAGATTGGTCCATTTCAGAATAATATATATAATATGTTTTGTAATTATTGATCATTAAAGTGTTATCAAAGCTGGTAAAGGTGCAGCTAATTTTACAAATTAGATCAAAGTCAAGTAAAGTACAAATATCTCAAAATTGTACTTAAGTACAGTACTTGAATAAGTGTACTTAGTGACTTCCCACATCTGAAATCAGATATGACTTCAAGTCATGTGATCATTTCTTAGTATTTGATCCTTCCACCTGGCCACAGGAAATGCAAGGACTTCACAGTTTTGGCAACAAGTTTGGAGAAAGCAAATCGGAGGCTTCAAAAGGGACAGGGAGGTGCATCTTCATCATCTTCATCATCTTCATCATCTAGCATGCAAGAAGTGTAAATAGAGGACAGTGAAGGAGACACTGAGGAGGACCACGCTTCGTGTGGGGTGAGTACCAAACGCTGTCTTCTGGTACTCATCTGAGTAACTCACTCAAAAAGTTATGTGCACCCCTGATTATATCTATATTTTTTAGCCCTGAGTTAAAAAATAGTTTAATTTAGTTTTATTCAGTAATAAGAGTTAAATTGTAAATAAAAGGAGTGAAAAGGGAGCATACTGTAGAAGTGTGAAAAATATATCAAGGAATGTGCAAGGTTCACAGTAAGTATTACTAAGATGTGCTAACAAGATGTCACATGATGAGTTTCTATGTAATGCATGTGTCTGTGTCAGCGGGTGTCCGGGGCCTGCTGATGAGCTGACAGGTAGACAGTTTTAATGGTGTGAGTTCTTGGTCCTGATGGAGCGCAGTTTGTGTCAGGATGAACTCCTACATGATTTCAGGACCAGTTTCAAGTGTTCGTTGAAAGTAAATAATCTGGGAAACATTATGTTGTCTTTTCTTTAAATTGTTTTTATATAATTTGATATTACATATAATGTTTCAAAAAGTGGGACACAGTGTTGCATTGCCATATTAAGTTTCTGACACATGCAGGTCAGGAACAAAAAGCTATTTAAACCTAAAGTACAGTACGTCATTTTCCATCACCTCAGATGACCTTTTTAGTTCACTGCTCTCTGTTGTACACGTAAATGTGTGCATTTATTCAAATGAACTGTTAGTATACTGTGGTATATCAACATTTGTTTATTTAATAACATTTTGTCAGTCTATGTTTATATCTGACTATGTGTGTTGGGAATTTAATGGGAGAATTGTCATGCCTGAAGGTGTGTGTGTGTGTGTGTGTGTGTGTGTGTGTGTGTGTGTGTGTGTGTGTGTGTGTGTGTGTGTGTGTGTGTGTGTGTGTGTGTGTGTGTGTGTGTGTGTGTGTAGCGAGAGATACAGCCCCAATGCTGATGCTCGACGACATTGCCCTCAGGAAAGAGCATGCGCAAACATGTACATACATCCACACCCACAGTCATTATGTAATAGCATGTCATATGATCATAGAGTAGAAAAAAGAGAGAGATGCTGAAAGAACATGGAAGAACATGCTCATACACCCTCTACTGACCTTGCATTGCTCTCACAAACACACGCACGCACGCACGCACGCACACACACACACACACACACACACACACACACACACACAT
>NW_011333117.1:0-1641 GCF_000735185.1 Notothenia coriiceps | reverse complement strand
ACTTTAAAGGTGGGGTAGGTAAGTTTCAGAAACCGGCTCGAGATACACTTTTTGTTATATTCCATGGAATGCTCTTAACATCCCGATAGCAATGAATATCTTAAGTGCTTTGACACAAAATCCATACAAAGATTTCATCTGTGGAACCCGTAATACTGTAAAAACTACAACCAATCCGGCTAAACGGATTGGATTGCCGCCCTGTCTGTCAGCTTTCCATCTCGTGCACGCACAAATGTATCTCGTGCCCTCATTGGGCGTGCCGTCATTGGGCGTGCATTGCAGCAGTACTTCAATGACTCGCCAGCAACAGGCGGCCACTTTCACCATGGCAGAGTTAGGTTGCTGTAACGGAGCAAATTAAGAACAAAAAGAAAGTGGAAACTAGGAGAAGTCAAACCAGAGTCAATATCGGAGTTGCTTTGGCTGTGTAGTATTGCTAACCTAGATGTGTTTAGCTTTGCCTGATATGTAACGTTACTGCAGCCTGCTCTCGCGGAGGAGGTGCTCTGTAAGGAAGTCTGAAGGAAGGGGCGGATTCTTTTTGGCTGTGTACTTTCAAATTTTAGTGCACTGAAGCCGGTTTCTGAAACTTACCTACCCCACCTTTAACAAGAACATTTTTCCTTTTCCTCATTGTTATGGTAACAGTAATCTGGTTGAGAACCACTTTATTGGGATTGTCAATGGACTAACCCAACCTTCTAGAAAGAATGTGACAATTCATAGTGAAGATGAAAATGGAAGGTTCTGGTCATCCACATGGGTCGATTATAACCAACGTTTTTGTGCAAGACTATCTGACCTTTTATAGTAACTTATTTTTCTTTACAAACGTCTGCTTTCAGCCTTTTATCAATACAACAGTTGTACTTGTACCAGGGCATTCAGGGCTTTCATAGTCTCTGGACAGGCGAAAGTACATTTGTGGAATCATCTTTTCCAAAGCCTTTTTCAAAGTCTTAGTATTTGCCAAAAGCTGCTGCTGGACAGTTTTTCAGTCCGTTGGTTTTATTGAATTTCAGCCCAGGTCCACCGTCCCAGACATGCAATGAATTCCTGCTCACATATTCCTCCCTCTACTGATTTGCTCCAGTCATTTGCTCTGGTGATATTGGAATGGGTTCCATCTCAGGTATTTGAAGAATGACCTAGTGCAAGAGAAAATGTAATGATAATTGCATCAAACAACAAAACCAAAATGAGACGAGGCATGAGTGTCTGTGATGGTTATAAACCAAAAGTGCTTTTTTTCTGATTACGGCCTCAATGCAGGCTACACACACACCTGAATGCTTTTGTGTGAACAAAGTTGAGTCAGCTACCATTTAAGGGTAATGCTCTATCTTTGATTTGCGTTATCTAATGTCTGTGATTTTCTGTCTGTATCGATGGCAAGTATGTCTGTTAGTGTGTATGTGTGTGCGCATGCGCGTGCCTTTCTCTCAGTGTGTGTGTGTCTGATTTAAGTAGCTCTGGTACATTAATGGAAGCTGCTGTGTGTTTTGGTCTAAGGTGGAATGAGCAGCCTTTTAATAACTCTAATCTACATGTAATGGTATACATTATTAACCCCTAAAGTGGACTGAACTCACCTTTAAGTCTTGTATGGTGTTCGGGTCTGTGGGACCCATTTTCATT
>NW_011333116.1:0-5919 GCF_000735185.1 Notothenia coriiceps | reverse complement strand
ACATAACATGAAGCCGCGGGCCGGATTAGTCTATGTGTAATAAAAAAGGAAAGCACACTTAAAAGAGTTCATCCAAATGCAACGTCAGTCTTAGGGCTCCACAATTAATTGATAAGAAAAGGCAATATGGAATCGTGTAATATCAAAATAGCATAAAAGTGTAATATTTGGTAAAATATCTGAAAATATCTGAGTCCAAGTCCAAGAGGTGCAGATTCAAACTAATTCTACTGAGTTAATGAAAACAAATGAGAGCAGTGGCCTTACTGCTTTTCCTCATATGGTGCGCTTTCTGGGAAGATGATTTTAATATCTTGATACCCTGGACACAATTTTTTAGAACTATATGCAAAACAACAATTGATTATTATTCAAGAATCTTCCAATCTAAGATTTTTTACAAGATTACCACAACAAAAAAACAACTCAACATCTTGAATATTGAACCATCACCATTATGTAGATTCTGTGATGAGGAAGAGGAAGACCAGATGCATTTATTTTGTTATTGTCCATATGCTGCAAGTCTGTGGTATGAGATTCAAAATTGGCTTAAAGGTCACCTATCATGCTATTTTTAGGCAATAGCATAGGTTTCAGATGTATAGAAATATATAAAAAACATGTCTATGAAGTGTTTTGATCCAAATACCAAACAGATCACCCATTCTAGCCATGCCTCATATCCCTCTATTTCACTTCCTGTTTCAAAAGTGCTGATTTGGGGTATAAAAGCTTTCAAATATAAAAAGAGGGGTCTGAGCTCATGCGGGACCCGGCAGCTACTGTCTAAACTAAATACTGCCGTGATGAAACGCCATATCATGGATTATCAAGGATTATTTCTGAAACGGTATGGAGCTCAAAGGCTTTCTCTCTTGCCGGTTATACCGCAAGGTGAGTTCCTTTTTTATTTCCTGCTTCTTCACACACATGCTCTCCAGTACAGGTTAGCTCTGAGTGTTAGCGATGCTAATGTAAACACCGACCATATTACGTCCAAAACAGTCGGGCATTGTTTCTGATTACAACGTTTCTGATAGGGCCGTGGGTCCACATTTCAGATATTATGTCATATCGGACGCAAATCTGGATCAGCTCTGTTGTTCCCCCGTTTTTAGAGATTTGGGTACGGAGGAAAAGAGAGAGGGTTTTATTTTCTGACACTGCGTGAGTTCCCTGACACACCAGGGACACATATTGATGTATAAAAGACATCAAAAAGTTCATTTTGCATGATAGGTCCCCTTTAAGGGAGTACTTACCCCAACGTTTTAATTTAAAAATGTTTCGTATCATCTTCCAGCTGCTGAGTACAGTGGATGCCAGCACCAGCGACGTTTCGGGTCTGCATGAAAAGCTGGACAGGAAGAAAAAGGTCAAATATTTTTCCTTCAATGTGTAGAGTCTATCTGATCAATGACTGAAAAGTTCGCTACTTTCAATCAGGAACTAACGCACGTGCTTTGTTCTGCAGGTGGAGCAGCACAACGGTGAGATCCAGCAGAGCTTCTCTCAGCGCATGGAGGGGACGTTCAGCAGCATGCAGCGCTGCGTTCAGGAGCACGGAGACAAACAGCAGCACATGCTGAGCGGCTACTCTCAGGCCATCGGTGAGAGCACAGAGCAGCAGGGGGTCCAACAGAGAGACGGTCGTTGTGTGGAGTTATTCCCACATTTAAAATGACATTTCAAGCCAAAAGTCTTCTTAGGAGCAGGTGATCAAAATGTTTGAATGCAATCTGTATATTCAGAGTCCTACATGTATGTCTGCTTGTCAAGGACACTGTTGGTACATTTTATTTATCTTTTTAATTAAGTACAAATATATGTGTACCCAGAGGAGAAACAGGGACACAGTCGAGGAAATCGACACATAGAAAAGACATTTGGTACATTGATAGGAACCAGTTAGTGTTCAACAGTTCAAAGCTACTAGTGTTCAGCTTAGTCTCTACTATTGTACAGAGTTCCCGTTAGAATATTTTTTTGCCGGTCAACATGTGCATTAAAGTTTAAATCTTCCGGACAAAATTAGAAAAGTGCCAGTCAAAGGTCTTCTTTGTTATATATTGAGCTTTAAAACAAATTGATGATTCGATATTAAACAAGCTAATTAGATTAACTATTCAAAAGTGAACAGTAATTTATAATAACAAGGGAATAATAAACGGAGCGCTCGCCTTCTCCTGACAGCCCACCAGTATCATGCAGCTCGCGGATCCAGAGTGACCCGACAGTAGGGCTGTACTCGAATATTCGTTCGTTGAAGTACTACTCGGGTTTCAATTTCGTTATTCGGGTATTCGTTTTGTTTGTTTTTTTATTTTTTCTCCGTTTTTTTCTTCCAAATTGAAATCTCCAATATCAACGTAAGAGCTTGTTCGGGGGGTGCTAACACTTAACCATAAACGTTATCGTTTAATTTCTCCGTCTTTATATGTAGATATTACTTTTCTCCGTTAATCTCCGTCAAGTTGTTTCCATAGCAACAACAACTTCCTGTCAACAGCGCTACCTCTCCTTCAAAATAAAAGCATATCCATAAATAGGAAGCCAAGCCAAATTACACTTAAGACATACGTATACAACTTCAACGAAAGTAACAAACACAATGCGATATCCTTTTCAATTTCAAAGAACACAAATTGGGTTAATCTCTATAAAACAACAATACTGTAGAATAACTAAATGAATGCCGTGAATACACGTGTTGAAGCGGTTCGCTACGCGCGGGCCGAATATTCGCTGCTGATTACTACCGAATATCCGGAGCCCGAATATTCGCTGCCTGATTACTACCGGATATTCGGAGCCCGGAAAATTATGCCAGTATCATGCAGCTCGCGGATCCAGTAATGAGTGACCCGACAGTAAAACTAAACATATCTATAACTAGTTACGGTAGTTTGAGAGGTAATTAAAATAGCTACGTGTGATATTCTAACCTGAAGTGTGTGTTTTGTTCCGCTCACCGCTGCACGTGATCATGCAGAGCTGCGTGTCGACTCGTCAGCAGCAGCTGATCTCTCTCCCGTCAGATTAGACTTTACTCGCGTTTAGGTCCATATCGATCAGATCTAGCTAATGATAGGACTACCTGCTTATTAAAAGACACCTAAACAATAAGCGTCGCTATGCAACTGGGTGAGGCCGCAAAGTATAGCGCAGCATTATGCATTTGTTTACATGCCCACCGGAACCCCGAGGCATTACCAACAGATCAACGCACAATCAACCCATACAGGACATCTCTTTCTCCACATTAAGTGATAGACATTAGAATATACTCTTCTTGTCTGTCACATAAGTGGCGCAACTGATGCGGTATTGTGCTAAGGGGAAATTATTTTTGACCGGAGAGATTTAGATTTGCCGGTCTTCAGCATATTTTACCGGTCATAGTCCGGTAATTACCGGCTAACGGGAACTCTGCTATTGTACATAAATTGACAATCCATACATAGTTGACCTTCACTTGAAGGCGTACAATACTTAAACCACAATTATAACCAAAACAGACTAACAAGAGAAAAGAAAAATCAATAAAGTTGAGGAAATCTAACAAAATACTAAAACTGACCAATAATACTGGTTTTAATTATATTGACATGTTTCTGTCTTTCTGTCCAGACGGCGTGGTGGTGATGAACGAGGCAGCGCTAAAAGGCGCTCTGACCACCGTGGAGTCGTTCGTGGGGGGGGTCGGGCAGCTGGTGTCTGAGGGCGTGAGTCGCTGTCAGGACAAAGTGAAGCAGCAGGAGGCGCTGTGTCTGCAGGACAAGGAGATCCTGCTGCAGCTGCTGGTGAGTTCAGGGCCCTCTCCGCTGTTTGATACACAGGAGGGGTTTTAAGGATTATGCATGTGGTGTGAAGCTGCAGTTTAATTAAGGGATTATACATTTCTGCAGGAATAAGTTTTAAAAATTGAGAATAAGGCAGCTTTTGTAGCACTCCCGGCTTCCTTGTCTCAAACAAGGGAGAGCTTAAAGATAAGGTCTGATTCTTTAGAGATTCGTCTGGGATAAAGTTCTGTTTTTAGAAAAGGGGTTGCTTATGAGTAGCTGAATGAGTCTGCCTCTACAACCGTTTGTAATGGCTTTTTGTTGAGGGAAACGGAGAGCAAACACTCGGGTTGGCCTACATAAGTGGATCAAAGATTTTTAATGCTATTTTATTTCTATTTCTGAAATACATTTGACTGTTTATTTCTGTGTATTAGTTTCTCTTATGTACATTGCCTTGTGTTTTTGATACTGCTGCAACCCAAACATTTCCCATCCATCTATAAATATTAAGTGAATTCAGATAAGGTAAATGTTCCTCAGACTTTTACTCTTATCGGTGTGGGTAATCATTTCGAGCTGGCAGCTGGATCCAAGACAAACCTATCAACGTGTTTCTCTACTTCTCTGTGTGCAGGAGGAGCACCGGCAGGACATGGAGGAGGTGCTGGTGACTCGCACTCTGATGGGTGTGTCGGCTGTGAAGGAGCTCAGCGACACTCTGAGGGTTACCGTGGAGACGCAGCGAGATCTGGCCGACAAGGTGAGTCCAAATTTGTGTAAAATTTGGATGAAATGTGGTTCTGTCAAGATTCCTCAACTCCTCCTCCACATCCAAACACACCGCTCCACGAAAAGCTCTGATGAATGAATGTTGTTCTTTTACTTCTCCTCTTTGTTATCATCTTACACAAGCTTCCTTTCAATAGATACAAATTAAGTCGTTTTTTTTTTTAAACTTTAAGGGCTGTTCCAAATAGTTTAAAGCACTATTTGTAAAGTTGAAACATTGAAAACGTACTTAGTCCCATTTATCGCTTTTTATAACATTTATTTCTTTGGTGGCGATTTGTTTTTAAATTTGAAAAAAGGCCTTTTTATATTTCTTTCTAAAAAGTAAATGAATTGAAAGATATCAGTTAGAAATCTGGTTTGTTTTGCCTATCGTCCGTCTGATTTAAGCTCTTTGTAAACATCTTGCATGCAGGTTTATTGCAAGTATGTTTGAGAAATGAAGATGTAAAATAAAAATATTACACAAAATGTAGCATAGAAATCAAAAAGTAGAAAACTGGCAAGTTAAATGAAATATGGCCAACTGCTTAATCAAATATAAATACAATAGAGCGGTGCAGTGATGTATTTGTAGGCCGACTCGGGAGTAAGCTGCTGGTTCCCTCGACAAAAAAGCAACGGGATTTCTCCATAGGATTTTTTAATATTGTAAAAAAAAAAAAAGACTTGTGGGAAAACTAACCTGTTTGATAAATGCACGTTTTGTTCAGCTGGATAATCTCCACATGTCTACCCTACTTTTATAATTTCGAATCATAAATCTAATCACCAGAAGCAAAATGCTAACGTTATGCTATAAAGGAACTACAGCCAGGGGGGTGTCTTGCTGTCATTTGACGCTCTCATTCAGCTCGGAACGCCCTGAACTTGAGCCGAGGACGTCCCAAAAAATGTAATAATTTGAGAGAAAATCGAGAGTTTTTATTGCTTGAAATGACGGAAAAGGACAAGGACATCCCTCTGTGGGAGGGGCAAAGGAGTCTGGTGGGATTATTTTTGCCGCCAGCAAAGCGTGTTCCGGTGACGCAAAAAACAAAAACGCGGCCGCATCTTCCAAGGACCGTGCCAGGAGGGGTGTCCCTGTCGGCAGGGAGACGTTAAGAGATAGTATAAGGGACGGCTCAATTAAAAATTCAAGTCACGTGACACCACGTGACGTCGGAGCAGAAGTACTCGTATGTGCGCTCACAGAGCATGCACAGTTGAGTTGCCCCTTAAGCCCCGCCCCCGAGCTCCCACTCTCAGATGCGCGTTCATAATGCCGAGGAAAATAACTCGGAATAACGTTATTAGCACATTTTGCAACTTGAGGACCGAATGTTTTTAATAAGGGCTATAC
>NW_011333115.1:0-3260 GCF_000735185.1 Notothenia coriiceps | reverse complement strand
TTTACAGTACATGCACAATTTGATGTGTGTTATTGTGTTGCTCTGTTGGAGGAGCCTGTGACCTGATGTGTCATTGGTGTTTCTAATCATCAGGTAAACACCTCTGAGACCATCAGGTAAACACCTCTGAGACTCTGAAACCATCAGGTAAACACCTCTGAGACCATCAGGTAAACACCTCTGAGACCATCAGGTAAACACCTCTGAGACCATCAGGTAAACACCTCTGAGACCATCAGGTAAACACCTCTGAGACCATCAGGTAAACACCTCTGAGACCATCAGGTAAACACCTCTGACCCTAAAGGCCCGGACACACCAAACAAACACCAAAGAACACGTCCCGACTGAACACGACTGTTGTGTCGTCTCACGTCTCTGCGCCTTGACCAAACAGTCACACTGGAACACACCGCAAAGACTTCAGCCGACGGCCAAGTAGCACGTACGCACTGCGCATGCGTGAGTGGACATAACTCTCCTTACCAGCAGGTGGCGGTAGTGTGTATTCGTCATTCAAAAGAGGCAACCAGAAGACAGACTGCGATATACAAATAACAAATAGCTCCATGCTACAGCTCGAGCCAAGCGGCTCAGGGATGAACTGTGTCAATATGTTAACAAGATATAGCAAATATGTGTGCCTATCCTGCTATTTGTGTTTATTCTTTTAATCACACAGCGTTAAGACTAAATACATATGTGCCTACATAACTGTCAGTTGCAGCCGTAGCATTATTATTGGTTTAACAGTATATATTTAAAACATTTTAAAATGACCATCAATTGAACAGCTACAACATTAAAATACTTCTATGCAGATTGTGGACAGTAACAAAGAACATCTACTTCAGTAAACCCCTTCTTCTTCTTCTTCTTCTTCTTCTTCTTCTTCTTCTTCTTCTTCTTCTTCTCTGTGGTAAATAATGGCTGTTACGTCTGCTTCTGAACTCTTTACTCTCTCACGGCTTGTTGTCTGTCCTCCATGTTGGAGCATCCCTAATCCAGGCTGAGGCTAATCTGTTAATCACAGAGAGCAGCTCACCATCAGCCGTCTGTCCACACAGAGAGACTGTCTATAGATCCATGTCTCTGGTTCTTCTCTACTCCTATCAGAGCCTCTTCACCACAAGACTCTCCAGAGTTATTCAAAATGTCCTCCAGTCAGGTGTGACTGTCATGTCCTCCTGCAGCCTCTAACAGAGGAAGCTGTGAAACATCCCCTCAGCTGGGAATGAGCTCTGATATCAAACGCTGCTTCTTTCTAAACATATTCTGACTTTTTCAAAAAGAATTATGTTTACATGTGAGCCAGACTGTTGAAATGTTCAGAAACGCTTCAGACTTGATATTTACAGTACAATTTCAAAATGTTGAGATTTCAGAAAAAAATCTAAATTTTGATATTTTGAAAGAAAAAAAGTCAGAATTTTGTTATTTTTCCAAAACAGTCAGACTTTTGAGATTTGGAGAACAAAGCCCAAACATTGACCTGTCAGGGTGCTGTTGGGCGAGAACACTTCAGCTATTAAGCTTGTGAGCATTAGTGATTTATCTATTTACTATTCACCTACTCAGCGACCCAAAAAAGCTAGCTAGCGGATGTTAGCTTTCTAGCTAGCTATTGGTTAGCATATGAGTTATTATTGAACCCCGATGGTCAGACCGTGTCTACGTTACCACAGTGAGATCCAAACACCAACGTTATACCTCTAATGTGTTTATGGTTCAAATCATCACATGGATGTTTTTGAGATGTTTATATTTTAGAATTGTTTATTTCTACTCTTTTCATTTGTTATTATGTACAATGACTTGTTTTGTTTTATGCTGCTGCAACAAAAACATCAGTACATCAAGTGCATTAGATCTTATTTGATGTACTCTGTATTAGTTTCTCTCTTGTCTTCATAACAGCTCATTGAAAAGCTTCAAAACGGAGTGGTGGAGAAAGTCGAGTACTGTTTAACCTGAAGACCCAGCACGACATACAGCAGCGTGAGAAGACTGATGATGATGATGATGATGAAGCTGCTGCTCTTCATCAGGGAGGCGTGTGGCGCAGTGGGTAGTGCATTGGTGCTCAGATCAGGGGGTCACAGGTTCAAACCCCACTGCAGTCAGCATGTCGTTGTGTCCCTGAGACACTTCACCCCAAAGTGCTCCTGTGGGGATTGTCCTCAGTATTGAGTATGTGAGTCGCTTTGGATAGAAGCTCTAACATGTGACATGTGATCAGATGTGATGTCATGTGATCAGATGTGATCAGATGTGAAGAGTCTGATATCAGAGAGGAAGCAGTGACACTCATCTCATCAGACGCTCCTTATTCCTGCTCACAGACCTGAAAAACACACACTGTGACCCCCGCTAAGGTCCTGACCCACAAACACACACTCCCCTCCCCCTCTCCATACCACACATTCCTGAGTGGAGCTGCTGTTTACACAGAGCTGCAGCGAGGACAGAGTCACTGACGGAGATGTAACTTGGATGACCTATCAGAGGAATATCTAGCAGCTCCACAATACTTCACTCACGTATCTTATCATGTTCTGCCTTTACTGAACATCATGCTCTCTGGGCTTTGGATATTGCACCAGTCCGTGTTGAGATTTTAAATACAATTTAGATTATTATTGTTCCGCTTTTCTGCAGAAATACTGAATTAAAGAGTTGATGCAGTGCACACACACACACACACACACACACACACACACACACACACACACACACACACACACACACACACACACACACACACACACACACACACCCTCACACACACACACACACACACACACACACACACCCTCACACACACACACACACACACACACACACCCTCACACACACACACACACACACAGAAACACACACACACACACACACACACACACACCCACACCACACACACACACACACACACACCCACACACACACACACACACACACACACACACACACACACACACACACACACACACACACACACACACACACACACACACACACACACACACACACACACACACACACACACACACACACACACACACACACACACACACACACACACACACACACACAGACACACACACACACACACACAGACACAGACACAGACACACACACAGACACACACACACACACACACACACACACACACACACACACACACACACACACACACACACACACACACACACACACACACACACACCCTCACACACACACACACACACGCACACACACACACA
>NW_011333114.1:0-1823 GCF_000735185.1 Notothenia coriiceps | reverse complement strand
AGTGTACCAGAGGGAGTCACACACAGCTGTGCCTAGATAACCAAACAAATTGACAAGATAACCAAAATCCTTGAATCTACACACAGCAAATAAACTCAAATGACACAACGAGATGTAAAAAGGAGATCACACATATAGTCGATATTAAACTGGCCGCTTCAATCTGAAGAGCAACTAAAACAAAACACGGGAGTGTATCTTGTTCTTGTGAACACTAATGTTATCCACAGCATACACAGAGACCACGAAGTTCTTAAGGAGAAAACTAGTTGCTAAAACAAAACACGTTAGTGTACCTTGTTAGCTAATGTTAGCTAGCTGACATTAACCTTAAACATTGCACTCATATTACTCACTGAAACCTTGTAAAGCCGGTCCCGCATGCTGGCTCTTACAGAACCAACTAACTCCCCTTTCGTGTATGTACAGCTCTCAACATGCCCAGACTTGTAGTGATTTTCACCTCGTTTTATACTTTTTCGCCTCATTCTGAAAGAAACAGGTGAAATTTGCTAACGTGACGGCCATCTTTGTGATGGTGGCGCGTATTGTGCTAGACCAGAGACCTGTAGTTCACTGAGCGGTTTCACACAAAAAAATGTGTAACTTCACAGTTTTACGACACATTTTTATTTTTTTGACTTGCAAAAGTTTCTTTTAATTTGACAAACATCATATGTGTCATTCGTGGCACAATTCAAACGGGATCGAAAGATTACTTTTCTCTCTCCATTGACTTCAATGTATAATTTTCCGCTTCCGGGGTCCCATGGGTCAGAAGTAGATGGGCGGGACTTCGCCTCTCTATTAACAAAAAGCATGAACCAATATGGACGTTCATAGAGTTCTGGTGGAGGGACGCAATAAGCAGTTTCATTTCTTATGAATGCTATGACTCTGAAATAGGTTGTCAGGCATTTAATCTAAGGGATGATATCTAAATTATTAATATTGCTGTAAAAAATGTGTGTAGCCTACTCCAATGATAAACAGAAGAAAAAATATTTTTGAGTTATGGTCAGTTAAGACAAAATTATTATTTTATTTCAAAAGTAAAATAGTTTTTCGTTAGGTCATACTTTTAAATGTTATTTGTAAATATGTATAACATTTAAAAAGTAAAAAAGGTGGCTTTAAACATTTTAAATAATGGAAATCCTGAGGTGACAAAGAAGAAGAAGGTAATATTAATTATACTTCAGCAAAAATAAATGATGTCTGTTTTCCTGCAAACCAATGACATGAAAGCCAGAACTCAAGAGGGTTATGTTATGTGTGCGTTACCTTCACAATAGGGAGCCCCATTCACATGCTGAACAACAAACGGGGAGGCGTGTGGTGCAGTGGGTTGTGTGTTGGTGTTCGGATCAGGGGTCACAGGTTCAAACCCCACTGCAGTCAACATGTCGTTGTGTCCCTGGGCAAGACACTTCAGCCCAAACTGCTCCTGTGGGGATTGCCCACAGTACTGAGTATGTAAGTCACTTTGGATAAAAGCGTCTAACAAGTGACATGTAATAATAATGTAACAAACACCTTTTGAAGTGAAAATAAAATAGTTACTTCTGAATTATTCATTCATATGAATGAAGCTGCAGTCTGACCAGCTCAAGGAAGAAACCGCACAGTAACGTAACCAGGTGGTGGTTTATTAAATTCATGACACTGTTTACATCTCACAAAAAGCATTATTTAGACCCCCACCACATTTTCACACCACAACATAGATACGTCGTCATCATTGTGACGTTAAGAGAGAGAGAGAGAGAGAGAGAGAGAGAGAGAGAGAGAGAGAGAGAGAGAGAGAGAGAGAGAGAGAGAGA
>NW_011333113.1:0-2345 GCF_000735185.1 Notothenia coriiceps | reverse complement strand
TCCCTCTTATATTGCAGTCCCTCACTCACTTTGTTTTATTCAGTGTGAGAATTGAGCTCGAGCTTGTCCTGCCAGGAGTTTGAATCTGGGCTGAAATGGTGTCAGGGCCATTCTCATACACACATGCAGGTGCTCATTGGTTAGCTCATTGGTTAGACTCGGTTAGCCTGCCCTGGAACAATATTTATTTGTTGTGACCTCAGTTCTGACTTGAGAGGGAATGTTTGGTCAAACACTTTGTGTTTTGTCTCATAGTGGCGTTTTGGCACTTTTAATGAGCGCCACGGTCTCTGAACAAATGAGACACACTGGTTCTGTGCTCCCAGTGGGCAGGATGAACATGAATGAGTCCACTCAGGGTTAAAAGCTCTGTTCTCACTGTCCACTTTCCTCTTCTTGGAGAGCGCCATGTGTAATTATGTGTCTCTCCCTGTCTGCCACTAACACGCCTGTTCACTCTCCTCTCCGCCTCTCTCCCTGTATCGCTCACTCGTCTCTTTCGCCCCCTGTCGGCAGCGGTTAAAATATAATCGCCCCGTAAAAATTTAAATCCCCTATTGATGTATTGAGTATAGGTCCGGGTCCGGATCCGGACCGCGGTCCGCCTGTTGCTGACCAATGCCCTAGACTGGATTACGCCAACACAAAAAGGTAAAAACTCAGCAATGGGCATCACACTCCTATTTATATTCAATCTTTATCTGTTTATATTGTAGACCTAGACACATCACGTTTTAAGACACGTACGATTTGCCATGCCAACAGCTTCTACAGTAATGAGGCTTGCAGGTGCCGAAAATATTGATAGTGTTTCTTCACACCACAACATTTTCTTTTCATGTGATACTTTTGGTAGACGTTCATGGATGTAGAACTGAAAATGACACATATTTGCACAGTGCGTCTCCTCGCTGCTGAAACTGCTTATGGTTATCTTTGTATGACCCTTACCTATTTGGCAATGCATGGAAAATTAGATTTTTACATACAGATGTTCTTTTCCACATTGAACACATATGTTATTCCTTTGACTACAGGCTGTAAATGACACCTTATGAAATACTGTAATTCATTTTGCTTATATACATACTGTACATTTTGTTTGAAGTTTTGTTTTGTGAAAGAGGTTCAAGAAAACAGTTCAATTCTAAATTCTTCACTTGTGTATGTCTTTTTTTTCATCTCCATTAGTTGCTGCAGTGAAAATGTTACATTATGTTACCAACACTTGTGTTTTAGCAGGATTCCCTAATAGACCAGGTGGGTCTGTGTTAAGCGAAAAGCCAAACCATGTCTAGGGTGCAAAATGTAAACTGATGGAAGGTATTAGATTGTGAATTCAGCAGCGCGGCAGGTCAAATCCCCGCTTGAGATTCCGCCTCGGAGCTTACTGTGTGTGTTTGCTGACGTTCTCCCCAGGAACAGCCCAACAGCAGCATGACGCACAGCATGCAGTCACACACACACACACACACACACACACACACACACACACACACACACACACACACACACACACACACACACCGTGCCTGCCTGTAGGGATTTGTGTGCATTGGGGTATATCTATTTATCTCTCTGTATGTCGCTTTTCGTCCTCTATTCTACGTGTGAGGCGCACAGCATTCAGTTCACCCTGACAAACACCCTCATGTGAAACGCGTCTTTTAGAAATGAGTTACCAACACGTGTGTGCTGTGTGTAAAGCTTTTATCTCAAGTGGGGAGCATACATAGGGTAAAAAAACCCGAAAGGCTTGAAAGAATAAAGTACAGCTTTAAGTACTTGCCAGCACATATTATACTATTATTGGCTGTTTTTGTAGATGAAATACATTATGTGGTGATGTATTAGATTGATATTGCGCAATACATTGGTGCAGTAAGTAAACACTGCAAACACATGTATATCTGCTTAACTATGAGTGGTTTACTGATAGAAAAAAAAGGGCCGACAAGATGTTTTAATGATTAACGGTTATGCATCCTTCCTGTTTTACAGATTATAGAGTTTTATCTCTTGCTATGTCTATAAAGAAGTTTTTATGTGTCTGTACCGGGCTGGAGCTGAATAATCTTATCTGTATTCTCGGCCAAAATACAGGGAGAGGTACATTACTACTGTCTCGTAAAGGTAAATTATGAGATCAAATGATCTGTAAAACAAAGAAAATGTACTCTAAAAGCTGTTTCCAATCATGTAACTAAAAATACTTACATACATCCATTTTACAGTTGGTTTGTCTTTGCATCATGGCATTTTCATTTTGTTACATGTGCCAACTGCAAGGACTGACTCAGGTACGAAAGCTTTTAGGTGCGCAGCTCCTCTTACTTGGAACAGTC
>NW_011333112.1:0-1191 GCF_000735185.1 Notothenia coriiceps | reverse complement strand
GGAACAGTCTTTAAAAAGAATTGAAACTGAGCAATATAGACCAATGATCTCAATGGGACCTACCTGGTTAAATAAAGGTTTGAAATGAAATGAAAATCGTATTACTTTAATCTACGATAATTAGAGGAGTTGCTGGGACAGAGCAGACAAAATACTTTGGAAGTTTTCCATCCTACCCTGCCTAATTGTATGACTTTCAGTCATCACTGAAACATCTACGTTGTACCTTTATGAGTGTGTTGTGATATTAGTTGTGACAGCTTTTCTATGTTTGGCTGCCTCAGCTGTCAACGGCTATAAAACGGGAATTTTGACTAATGCTAACACATACATAAAGAGAGATTAGGACCATCACTCAGAGTAAGCCGTGCCCCACAAATACTTCAGGGCCAGTGTTTATTTTTAAAAAGCTCTGCAGGTAGGTCGGCACAATGATGACGTTAAACTTATCCTATGAAATATGGATGTGACCGCCATCATTTTTAGTTGACCTCCATATTGTTGTGTTAACATCAAGCCCCCAGGAAGTGCGCCGGACTCTGATGAAAATATTCGTTGTGTACCGAACGAATATAACGTTAAACATAAAAAATTGAGAACGTGAAAAACTTTTTGGAAGTAATCTCAGGTGCTGCGTCGCAGCATTCAGATTAATTCGCTTACATTGGGTTCAACGCGTCATAGAGCGAGCAAGTCATTTCATTGGACGAGAGGCATACTATGAGAGCTGGTCACAGGGATGCGTTCAAATTTAGTCAGTAATTTGAGGAACTGGCGAATTGGCGAACGCAGATTAAGTTGAGCTCGAAAATCCTCCAGCATCATTGAAGTCTCCGGTTTGGGAACATTTTGGTTTCGCAGTTACGTACAAGGATGACGGACAAAGACAGGTGGACCGAACCAAAGCTGTTTGTCGGCATTGTTCAACTAAAATTGGTTACGCGGCTGGCAATACATCAAACTTGCACACACATTTGAAAAGGCATCACCCGAACGTGAATATCTCCGGTACCAAAAGAAAAAAGACTGAAGTGCAAACCCAACTCCCGCTAGCATTTAAGCCTCCACCACTCGCAACAAGTTCAGACCGAGCCAAAGCTATTACAAACGCCAAATATCCTTATGTCGCCATGTTAGCAAAGCGCTACTTGGCTGTATCTGCTACCTCTGTCCCGGTGTTTCGGCAAGCAA